>NW_027097991.1:12500-24043 GCF_019320115.1 Miscanthus floridulus | reverse complement strand
AGTTAGCTTTGTGCTTTTGCTTACTAGCAAGTGTAGGAGCTCCCTTGTTGCTTAAAGTACTAGCGGCATAGGTTTCTATGACCTTGCTTTTAGAATTGGTTAGGAGAGCTCTAGCTATCCTGGCACCTTTATTGCTTGATTAGTATCTTTGCAAGGTGCTAGTGAACATAGATAGAGGGGTGTAGTCTTGGCTAGACCGATAGTTTTAATTCCGCACTTATTTCGGTAAGCCAACGTGATTAAGTTTTAAAAAGGACTATTCACCCCCCTCTAGTCGCCATCTCGACCCTTCAAGGCTCCACGTGCTTGGTATGCACGACTTTGCGGCAAGCTGGTTCAGCTGGGGTTCACACCATCCAAGGGGGACACATCTCTGTTCTTTTATCACAAAGGGGCAGTTACTATGTTTGTGCTGGTGTACGTTGACGATATCATTGTGGCGAGTTCATCTTTGGCAGCAACCAAGGCGTTGCTCACAGATCTTGAGGCCGAGTTTGCACTCAAGGATCTTGGTGATCTCCACTACTTTCTTGGCATCGAGGTGAAGAGAAGCAGTGATGGCCTGGTCATGTCTCAACAGCGGTATGCCACTGATGTTGTGAAGCGCGCCAACATGTGGAATTGCAAGCCGGTTGACACCCCTATCTCTATAGCCAAGAAGCTCAGTCTCACTAAGGGTGACAGTCTTGGGGAAGCAGACTCCACCAAGTACCGGAGTGTGGTTGGTGCTCTTCAGTACTTAACGCTCACCATACCAGACTTATCCTTCGTGGTGAACAAAGTTTGCCAATTCCTTCATTCACCAACGACAGTGCATTGGAGTGCTGTGAAAAGAATTCTGCGCTATGTCAAAGGGACTCTCACGATGGGTCTGAAACTACGGAAATCCAATTCCACTCTTGTAAGTGCGTTCTCTGATGCCGATTGGGTAGGATGTGTTGATGATAGGAAATCAATGGGGGGGTTTGCAGTGTTCTTTGGGCCAAATCTTGTGTCATGGAGCGCTCGCAAACAACCCATAGTGTCCCATTCTAGTACTGAAGCCGAGTACAAGTCTTTAGCCAATGCGACAGCCGGAGATGATGTGGATTCAAAGATTGTTAACAGAACTTGGTATATCACACTCCCCGGTGGCTCGGTTGTGGTGTGACAACATTGGTGCTAAGTACTTGTCTACTAATCCAGTTTTCCATGCCAGGATGAAAGCACATAGAAATTGATTTTTCACTTTGTGCGTGAACGGGTGGCCGCAAAAGCTGTTGGACATCAGATTTATTAACACCGGTGATCAGGTAGCTGATGGTTTACAAAGCCTATTTCTGCAGCAAAGTTATGAGAATTTAGATTCAATCTCAACCTTGTAAGTGGCTGAGATTGCGGGAGGATGTTAAATGATGAGATATTCAGTTAGGAGTTGATATGCTTCCGGTGATTGTAAACGTGGTGATATTATCCCACAATTGTAGCTAGGGTTTGTTGTAGTCTAACTGCTTCATGTAATCCCTGTACAATACCTCTATATAATGAAACACCGAGAGCCCTGAGGGGTATCTCATTGCTGCATATTTCCTTATACCCCTGACCCTCCCTCAAAGCCGACGGCCAAAGCGGATCGAGGTTGCCATAGCGCGCACGGCAGTGCCCGGCGGAGCCGGCTTAGCAGATTTAGAGGAAAGCCGGATGTGGCGGGAAGAGGACAGCGTGCTCAACGGCAGGCTCCCTTCATAGCGGGCTCGGCATCGAGTTCGCGGCCTTTTATTTTTCTTTTACCGATTTCATTTTGTTGTTGGTTAACACTTACAGTGACATTCGCCTCTGAAAATTCTATTTGGCCTCCTTCAAAAATCGTTTATGCGGTAGTGTCTTGCAGATGTTTCTGAGGTCTGGGAGGTAGGTGTGAAAGCGCTGGTCAGCGTCTCTATGTTGACGTCCACTGACAAAGCTGACCATGTAGTGAAGAGGAAACACCGGACAGTTGTTTTGAAATTTTATGGAATGTGGTGGTAAATTCTCTGTGTCCAAAAAGGATGCAATTTTAGAATATCAAATCATTTTGGTCTGACCAATTTTTTTTAAAATTATCAAAGTATTCAATATTACCATACCAAATAAGGGTAATTAGATTTGCGATATATTTCATGATGTACCTGTTTTTTGTGTTACATATATTGATTTTTTTAATAAACCTGACTAAACTTTACAAAAAAACTTTTCTCGAATCGTGCACTTTGCACGGGATTCATTAAGCAGGAGTAGATAGTGCAAATTACATTACAACAAAGGCAATGGTAATCCACTGATTACCAATGCACGACGGCCCAAGGCAGCAAGCGATTGTGATTTACGTTCTAAGCAACAAACGACAGAACGGCTACCGGAACTACAGCAGGGTAAGCAAAGACGGTAGGTGCTTGAACCCTGCTAAACACCATTCCTCTGCCTCGCCCAAAATCGCAGACGCCAGACCCCCCCGCGTCTGTGAAAACTCCATTGAATGTCCGCGCATTCCTCTCCTTCCATAGCCTCAGCCGACGAGGAAGAAGAGCGAGTCCAAGCCATTGCGCACCTGCTTGGCAACAAGCTTCCTGTTACGCAACCACCAGACCATCACATCCTCCTCATGCACGAGCACCACCTCCTGAAGATTGGAGCTTGGTCAGCAGCATGCTCCAAACCTCCATGCTGTAAACATAGCCCAATATGATGTGGTCCATAGTCTCCAGAAGCTGGTCACAATTAACACAAATACTGGAATCCTGAAGGCCATGGCGGAATCGCCGTTCTGTAGTCCAGCATCTCCCATGCATCACCAACCAAAAGAAGAGGCGAACTCTTGGTGGTGCCGAGGTTTTCCAAATCTCCCTAGCTCCAAGCGGCCTTGATGAACCAATAAACATAGCACCATATGTCGACGCCGAGGAGTAGGCACCATCGGCCGTGAACCTCCACCGGAAAACATCTGGAGTACCAGGCGCCAGCTGGACCTGCTGAACTCGTTGCCACACTAGCATGAACTCGTTGATGACCTGAATCGTGTGTGCTCCTGCGATATGGTGCACCCATGCATTGCCCAGAAGTGCCTCACTGACAAGCACCCTCCCGCCGTCTAGCTGGACACGGCCCGATAAGAGCGCCGGTGCCAACGACTGAATGCTTGTGCCATCAAGCCAATTGTTTTGTCCAGAAATAAGTTGATTCTCCGGAGCCAAGGACGGACACCGTTGCCCGCCTTGAAAACCGCAATCACCATCTTCTCCTTGCTCTTGTGCAGGCTGCTCCAACACAGATTGTGGTCCACCTGACATTTCCACTCCCAGCAAGCTCTCAGCGCGACACCCCGCACGCCGAAGATCAACGACGCCCAGTCCTCCGAGGTCGCGTGGTTGCACACTGTTTCCAGGCCACCTTACACTTCCCCGCACTAATTGCCTGCTCACCACACCAAATGAAAGCGTGGCGTCGCTTGTCAATTTGCTCAGGTGCCCACGGCGAGAGACACAACGGCACATAGCATGTGGGACTGGAATCGCCGAAAGCGTAGCCTTGACCAAGGCCGTCCTCCCAGCCACATTCAGTAATTTTCCCTTCCAGTGTGGAATTCTAGAAGCAACTGAGTCCACCAGCCTTTGTTCATCCGCCCTTCTGACTCTGTAATGGAGAGAGGAATCCCCAGATAGCGACATGCGAAATTCTCTACCTTACACGATAGAGCGTCCCACACCAGTCCATCTCCTGCTTGGAGCACCCAATTGGTGTAGCCACACTCTTATCCATGTTGGATAATAGACC
The DNA here is from genome assembly GCF_019320115.1 of Miscanthus floridulus. Taxonomy (NCBI): domain Eukaryota; kingdom Viridiplantae; phylum Streptophyta; class Magnoliopsida; order Poales; family Poaceae; genus Miscanthus; species Miscanthus floridulus. Next base: position 20,254 of record NW_027097991.1, on the reverse strand, counting down.
AGAAGCCAAGCCGAACAAATCCACCGCCGCCTTTATGACCAGAAGGTCATCAATTCTAGGGGCGACGAACAAGACGACATCGTCGGCGTAGAGGCTGACCCTAAACGGCAATGCCGCGATCCCCAAAGGCGTTAGGAAGCCCTGAGTATCCAGCCAACAAACGAGGATGGTTGAGCACCTCCATGACCAGCACAAAAAGCATCGGCGAAAGCGGAATCCCCCTGGCGTAGCCCCCGAGCATGATAGATTCTTCTCCCCTGGTCGGCCATTGAGAAGAATCTTAGAGCTGGCTGTGGACAGATGCTGGAAATCCAGTCCCACCAACGCCGGTCGAATCCCAGGTGCGCCAATACCTCAAGCAAGAAGTTCCATGCAACAGAGTCAAACGCCTTGGCAATATCGATCTTGAGGCAGTACATAGGGAGCGCGCTTGTCATGGATCGCCTTGCAAGACAATCGCACCATCTGGAAGTTGTCGTGAATGCAACGACCTCTGATGAAAGCTGTTTGGTCGGCCGAACCATGCTGTCCAGCACCCCTGCCAGCCTTTTTGCCAGGCATTTAGTGATCAGCTTCCCAAAGCTATGGATGAGACTAATAGGGCGATAGTCTCTGATCTCCTCCGGCTGCTCCATCTTTCTCAGCAGGATCATGTATGCGTCGTTATAGCAAGTAAAGGCTTCTGGTGTCGCGAGCCCTGAACGCGTTGAAAGCATTCAAGATGTCCTGCTTAATATGGGCCAAGCCTTCTTATAGAAGACGCTTGTGAATCCATCCGGGCCCGGCGCCTTGTCGTTCGGCATTTCAGATATCACCGACCAGATTTTGGCCTCAGTAAAGTACACCTCTAGGCTCGATAGGTCCACCGAGGGCAGCCCAATGAGACCGAGGTCAAGCCTCCGAGAGCGAGCAAAAGGCGGCGCCCAGGACCTGATCATAGTACTGAAATACTCCTTCCTCCGCCATTGCCTCTTCTCAAACCACCTCATTGCTGCGCACTTGAAGAGACCGGATATAGTTCCTGCGTTTTCTGTGGCAAGCCATAAGGTGGAAGAACTTGGTATTGGCATCGCCCTCAGCGAGGAACAGCATTCTAGAGCGCTGTCTGGCCATCGTGCAAGGATGCCAAACCAAGCACACGGACTTTCAATGACTTGCGCAGCAGCGACTCTTTGCGCCGTGAGTGTCCTGGAGTCCTGCGCCACTTCCAGACGTAGGGTACCTCCCTTGCCAAAGCTAACTGCAACCGAACACTTCCAATCTTCTTATCACTCCAACTCCACAACGCCCTTGCAACATTTCTGAGCTATAATCAAGGACAACGGAAAGGGTCAGCATGTAGGAGCATTGCCGATATCACACCCAGTTTTAAAGACAAAATCAGGTTCGCCATATGTGTACCCAGGAAGTCCACACATATAACAACAGAATGAATAGTATCAGAAACACTGTTATTAAATAACGTATACATAGCTATATTAACACTTACATCAGAGTATCGCGGAACGGTAACTAATCTTCAGACTCTATTCTTCACATGGATGGCTGACTGGGGTAACATACGCCTAGCACTCCTATGAATCTTCTAGGAACTACTTTCTGTCTTTATCAATCTTCTAAGCAACTTTACTACCGACTGAGGTGTGGGAGAAATAGCAAGGGTGAGCACATGTCGTACTCAACAAATATAACATGGGGTTCATGAGGCTCAAAAGGTTGACACTAGTTTACTACTGCGATTAGCTTTTAGTAAGTCACAATTTTAAGCAATTGAGTAGCATCAAATTTATCATAAGCCCATATAAACACATGATTAGGTAAACATGAGTAATGAATAGCATAAACAATTTAATCATTAATGATCATCTATTCCGTAAGAGTTCCAAGGCCGCTCATGACCGTGAGCACGGCTGATATACCAGTTTTACACTCTGCAGAGGTTGTACACTTTCACCATGAGCCGTGATACCCATATGCTCGGGTTAATTACTCTCAAACACTTCCAAGGTGAGCAGGCAGGGATCACTATGAAGCCTTTCAAAGGTTCGTCTAACAAGTTAGGGCCGCTAGGATTCCAATTGGCAAGCAGATGTAGAGCTCCCCTTTCGAAAGACACACTCACGCAGAAGTACTCTTAGGAACAGAGGCCGCACTATAACCCGACTCGGCAAGCCCTTCTTGCGTCATAAAAGTAACCACTAACAAGCTAGAAAAGGTCCTCATACTTGACTAAAGCCAGAGCCATGAAGCACTCATGGTTGTACTGTAAGTCCCGGTGACCACTTATAGATAAGTCCTTAGGGAGAGGAATCTAGAGCATCACAAAAACTATGCTCTAGCCCCCTTGTTCCTTGTTGCTAAAAATCATCTTTTACTGTTTATTGCATATTTGATTAGTCAAGTTACAAGATCATGGTCTTTAATTGAGCGCTAGCATCATACTACCCAATGCATAAACCCATAGGTGACAAGGTACAAGTACACAAGCTAGGATATCCTTAGTGATAAACCCATGCAATTGAATTAAATGAAATTAATGTTGAATAGGTAACAAGGATGATCCCATGCTATACTTGCCTTTCACACTTGCTCACATTTTTCTCATACTTTGCTTCTGGTCATCACCTTCTGATCTTCAGCGCCCCATAAACGGATCTTGTTCTACTCGTAGCAAGCACCACACATAGGCAAACATACAAGCAACAAATAAAGCAACTCAGAACAGTACACCACACAAGATAAAACAACATACTCAAAGAGAGCTAGTTCTACGGTCACGGAATCGCAAGAAACGCCAATAGCGGAACTATCGTTAAAAGAAACGACCATCGAGAGTTTTATATTATAAAAGAAACAACTACGAGCTTGATTTATTTTAATTAAGAAAAACAATGTGAATATTAATTCAGATTAATCAAATTATATTTTAATTTTAAAAAACAAGTAAGAACTAGTCATATTTTATTTATGAACATGTCTATATTATTTAATCAAGTTAAACTTTAACCTTGCATAAAAGACATGTGAGAGCACCTAAACAAGTTTATCCTATGCAACGGTTTGAACTAAGCAAATTATAATTTAGGAACATGTTTATACTAGCAATTAATCATATTAATGTTTATGTATAAAATATCGGAGTATAAAACCTATATTGATTTTAATTATAAAACTAGTTGCACGTATATTAATTAATATTTAACTACATATAGAAAAAAAATGTGACATACAAAACATTAACACTACTGCGTAGAGCGTGTCGATACGAATCTAACGCAACTTGAACGGAGCAAAACGGAATTCAAACGAAACAAAACACCAGAGGATAAAAAAAACTAAGAGAAGTAGATACGTACTGTGATTGTCCAGTCACGTACTGATAGGGATGCAAAGTACTATTTCTTTGATGAAATAGTGATGGAGCTAGCTGACAACCACTTTGGCCTTGGTTTACTGGTGACAATCAGGGCAGCACGCAGAGCAAGCAGCAGGCCGCACGGTTCGGTGTAGCAGCAATCCCGGACTTCTTCAAGCAGAGAGATGTGTGCCACGGGTGAAAGAAAAGGAAAGGCCACTTGTAATGTACATGGACGTGAGGCACACAGATGATTTTCTTTACCTTCAGCAATGATGAACGACAGCGAGGCAAACGACAACATTGCCTGACTATGGTGGTGATGGGTTCGTCCTCATGGCGCAGGCATCAACAAGGTAGCGTAAGCCTTGGCGAAGTTGAGGAGGAATTGAAGACAAAGCCAGCGAACGTTCGGACGAGGAGTTCGGCAAGGGATCCTCAGGGACCGTGGACACAAAGTCATCGCGAAGGTCATGGTCCAGGCTGAATCCTCTAGGGGCGCCGGCAAGCCCGCTCGGCTGACATCAGCCTGTAGCCGACCGACTGCCAGGCGGTGGTTTTTTGCCGGAGACAGACGAGATGGCCGGAACAGCCGCCGCGGAAGTCGTCGGAGTTGGCCGACAGTGACATGATAGGTGGAGAGAAAATTCTAATTTAGAACGTGAGGGATTTTCCAAGCTAGAGGCTCTCTTACGATAGTTTCGGTGTGCTTTGCCCAAAAGATTGGTACATATACATAGGGAGGAGAACCCCACATCTACATTAATTATCAATATGGTACTAATTGATGTTGTATCATCCATCTTTACTAATAGGCCTAATTAATTATTAAAGCCCATTAGTAAATAAAGACATGTGCCTTTAGGATTTATTAGGATTAGTTGCACATGGGCTTTGAGTGTTGGAAAAAACGAGAGATTTATTATTTTCAGAATTAATTAATTTCGTGGATAAAATAATTCCAGAAAAGTCTAGAATTATTATTTAAGCCGCGAAAATACTCCGAAAGTTCTGAAAATTCGGGAAAATTTTCCAGAGACATTATGGAACATGAGGAACCCAAATAAAGTATTTGGAGCTCATGATAAGATAATTTGGAGCATCTAAAAATTAAATTATGCTCACAGACAAGTAGGAACAAGTTCCAGAAAAAGCTGAAAAAAAATTCCTAAGAAGTTTGTAGAGATTGATTGACGGACGAGGAATTGAAAGGAGTGATTTGGGTTACAAAGAAAAGATTTTAGGAAGTTCCCAACGAAAACATGAGCTGAGAAACAAGGAATTTGATTGTAGAAAAAGATAAAGACGTGCCGGAGAAGAAAAATCGACCTACTAAACACATTTTAAAGACTTTGCTCACTCACAGCACACAAAAAAGCAACAAGCAAATATCACATCAAGCAATAGCCCGTCAAATTAGTTCAGAAAAATCTGAAGATTCACATTCCTCATATAACTACTTGACGCTAACTTAAACTAAACTTAAGAAATTTTATCCAAATATTAAAACATTTATTTTAATTAGTGTTTTTCTATGCACAATCTAAAATCAAAAATTTGGGGGTGCGACAGCCGACCAAGTCGTGGCGACGACCTCCAAGAAACCAGGAAGTTTCAGCCAGTACGGCTCAAACCGGAACCTCTTTTTGCCCAGGCAGCACATTCATCGACAACAGAAGGGGGCAGTGATCGGAGCAGTCCGTGGAAAGTGCCCTGAGCACATGATTTGGATGCGCCTCCAACCAGCCCGCAGAGGCGAACAGGCGGTCCAGCCGTTCCAAAGTGGCTTGGTCCCTCTCACTGGACCAGGTGAAGCGCCTGCCATTAGATGGAGCTCCTCGAGCTCAGCAGCATCAAGGAACGCCCGGAAGCGACGCATGCAGCGACGGTCCAGACGATCATTGCTTCTTGTCCTCCGCCCTATAGATCATGTTAAAAGTCACCACAGAGCATCCATGGTCCTGCGGCCGAGTTCCTGAAATGCAGCAATTCCTCAAGGGGAACTCAACCTTGTCTTGGTCCAGCCTGCGGCCCCGTAGACCACCGTGATCCACTAGCACTCTTGTGGCACAGCCGCCCTTGCCACCTTGGCTGAGAGGGAGAAAACGACGTTTGTCCACATCGGACCACAACCCAATGATCCTGATGCCACCCCAACAAAATACCCCCCGCAACATTCAGCAAGGGAGATAATCATAGTCGAACATACTTCCTAGGATTTCATTAGCCAGAGGATTACAAATGGTGGAGAGTTTAGTCTCCTGCAGACAGACAAGCGTGGAAAGTTCCTGGGAAAACCAAGTCCCTAACGACATTGCGACGGTCGCGACCGTTCAGACTGCGCACATTCCAAACAGGCAGTTGTCCGATGACATTGACAACAAATTAAGCGACTGATCAGGCCCCTGATCCAGACTACATCACCTCCCCTTCCAGCTCGGCCAAGTTCAAGTTCATGGCCACAGGGTCGAAGTCGGGCGAGAATAGCATCTGGAGCGCCTCCTGCTTGGATGGTTTCAGCGGGTCCGCAAAGGTCGCCAAGTAATTCTCGAAGCAGGCAGAGGGACGTCCCGCCGGCTCCAGCTCCATCGGGTCCACACGGGTGGGTGGGGCCCCACTACGTCCGCAGGCAGAGGACGTCAAGGTCAACTTCAGCAGCCACCTCCAGCGCGCCACGCGGCATCCGACGGTCCAGAAAAGCTTTCTCCATGCCGCAGCTTCGGCGTTGGCAGGGGGGTGGCCAGACGCAGCCACAAGCCCTGATGACGGGACATCCGGGATCTCGCGGTACGTCCAGGCCCGCGTGTAAGAGAGAGGGAGGGAATAAGTGGGACCATGTTTAGTTGTTTCGAATTCGAGAATTTGACACTATACAAAAAGAAGCCATCACAATCAAATTTGCGATACATGTATGGAGTACTATATGTTGACGAAATCAAAAACTAATTATACAGTTTAGTTGTACTTTACGAGACGAACGTTTTGAGCCTAATTAGTCAACAATTGGACAATTATTACCAAATAAAAACAAACGCTTCAGTGCTACAGTGCGCACCGAATCCGGCGGCTCCCATTCGGTGGCCGAACTAAACGCGGCCTGGGTGCCCGGTTTATCGGCGTAGAAATCTGAGCCAAACAGTTCCATTGATAAAAGAGAGGGAGGGAATAAGTGGGTGTTGGTTACAGGAATAAAGTTTAGTTCATGTCACATCAAACGTTTGGATGTTAATTAGGAGGATTAAATATGAGCTAATTAAAAAACTAATTACATAGGAGTAGACTAATTTACGCGATGAATCTATTAAGGCCTAATTAAGTCATCATTAGCACATATTTACTGTAGCACAACATTATCAAATCATGGGCTAAATAGGCTTAAAAATTCGTCTCGCAAATTAGTCGCAATATATGTAATTAGTTATTTTAATCTATATTTAATACTCCATACACGTGTCATACATTCGATGAAACATGGACTAAAATCTGGACTAAGGAACCAAACACCCCCATATAATATATATATATATATATATATATATATATATATATATATATATATATGCTCTATGGTCTGATTTTTTATCGGCGTATGAAACATACATATATGCTCTATGGTCTGATTTTTTTTCTTGTTTAGCCCTTTTTGAGAAATATTCACATTTACATCCCTGCAGAACTATATCTGAATTTGGACCCAAGAGATCTGGCACCAGAGTGGTATGGGAGGCCGAGGTAGTGCTGACGTGGCCACATACTCAACGACATGGTCCAGACCTTGGCACCATGCATGGGTCTATGCGCCGACCTACGAATTTTAAACCAGTGCAACCAGCCTTTACCCGAGGCCGCTCTCATTTCTTCCCCTCACTTCTCTCTCTCTCCTCATTTGGTACTACCCTCTCCAATCTCTCCATTGGACCTTTGAAATTTTGATTGATACGTAGATCTTCGAGACCAAGATATCCTCCCTCCCCTCAATTTGTACGCGCTGATTTGGTGGTGTTTGTGATGTATATTTTGCAAACTTGGTTGATTAGAGTTGTTGAATTTTGAATCAAATGTACAATATGGATTTGAAATTCTTGGATATGAATGACCGTATGAGCAGTTATTTTGCCAATTAGGTATTAGTACAACGATTTTCCACTACTCATGTATGCCACTGTTCATTTAGAATTCTCAGTAATATATGTTGGCAATTTAATTTGTGAAGAGTATGTCTATTCAATTTAATTGTTTGCAAAGATGGATTGCTCGTGCGTAGGAACAAGTGGAAAAGAGAGGTTGTCCCAAAGAACTTTATTATGACGAGTCTTCCAAGGACGCACCGGTCTCTCCTGAACTACCCATTCCTAAGTGTGTGACTGTGGTAAGCTAGCCGCGGTGGATCAATCTAGGC
>NW_027097991.1:0-7500 GCF_019320115.1 Miscanthus floridulus | reverse complement strand
TTTGGTTCCTTAGTCCAGATTTTAGTCCATGTTTCATCGAATGTATGACACGTGTATGGAGTATTAAATATAGATTAAAAATAACTAATTACATATATGCGACTAATTTGCGAGACGAATTTTAAGCCTATTTAGCCCATGATTTGATAATGTTGTGCTACAGTAAATATGTGCTAATGATGACTTAATTAGGCTTAATAGATTCATCGCGTAAATTAGTCTACTCCTATGTAATTAGTTTTTTAATTAGCTCATATTTAATCCTCCTAATTAACATCCAAACGTTTGATGTGACATGAACTAAACTTTATTCCTGTAACCAAACACCCACTTATTCCCTCCCTCTCTTTTATCAATGGAACTGTTTGGCTCAGATTTCTACGCCGATAAACCGGGCACCCAGGCCGCGTTAGTTCGGCCACCGAATGGGAGCCGCCGGATTCGGTGCGCACTGTAGCACTGAAGCGTTTGTTTTTATTTGGTAATAATTGTCCAATTGTTGACTAATTAGGCTCAAAACGTTCGTCTCGTAAAGTACAACTAAACTGTATAATTAGTTTTTGATTTCGTCAACTATAGTACTCCATACATGTATCGCAAATTTGATGTGATGGCTTCTTTTTGTATAGTGTCAAATTCTCGAATTCGAAACAACTAAACATGGTCCCACTTATTCCCTCCCTCTCTCTTACACGCGGGCCTGGACGTACCGCGAGATCCCGGATGTCCCGTCATCAGGGCTTGTGGCTGCGTCTGGCCACCCCCCTGCCAACGCCGAAAGCTGCGGCATGGAGAAAGCTTTTCTGGACCGTCGGATGCCGCGTGGCGCGCTGGAGGTGGCTGCTGAAGTTGACCTTGACGTCCCTCTGCTGCGGACGTAGTGGGGCCCCACCCACCCCGTGTGGACCCGATGGAGCTGGAGCCGGCGGGACGTCCCTCTGCCTGCTTCGAGAATTACTTGGCGACCTTTGCGGACCCGCTGAAACCATCCAAGCAGGAGGCGCTCCAGATGCTATTCTCGCCCGACTTCGACCCTGTGGCCATGAACTTGAACTTGGCCGAGCTGGAAGGGGAGGTGATGTAGTCTGGATCAGGGGCCTGATCAGTCGCTTAATTTGTTGTCAATGTCATCGGACAACTGCCTGTTTGGAATGTGCGCAGTCTGAACGGTCGCGACCGTCGCAATGTCGTTAGGGACTTGGTTTCCCAGGAACTTTCCACGCTTGTCTGTCTGCAGGAGACTAAACTCTCCACCATTTGTAATCCTCTGGCTAATGAAATCCTAGGAAGTATGTTCGACTATGATTATCTCCCTTTGCTGAATGTTGCGGGGGGTATTTTGTTGGGGTGGCATCAGGATCATTGGGTTGTGTCCGATGTGGACAAACGTCGTTTCTCCCTCTCAGCCAAGGTGGCAAGGGCGGCTGTGCCACAAGAGTGCTAGTGGATCACGGTGGTCTACGGGGCCGCAGGCTGACCAAGACAAGGTTGAGTTCCTTGAGGAATTGCTGCATTTCAGGAACTCGGCCGCAGGACCATGGATGCTCTGTGGTGACTTTAACATGATCTATAGGGCGGAGGACAAGAGCAATGATCGTCTGGACCGTCGCTGCATGCGTCGCTTCCGGGCGTTCCTTGATGCTGCTGAGCTCGAGGAGCTCCATCTAATTGGCAGGCGCTTCACCTGGTCCAGTGAGAGGGACCAAGCCACTTTGGAACGGCTGGACCGCCTGTTCGCCTCTGCGGGCTGGTTGGAGGCGCATCCAAATCATGTGCTCAGGGCACTTTCCACGGACTGCTCCGATCACTGCCCCCTTCTGTTGTCGATGAATGTGCTGCCCTGGGCAAAAAAGAGGTTCCGGTTTGAGCCGTACTGGCTGAAACTTCCTGGTTTCTTGGAGGTCGTCGCCACGACTTGGTCGGCTGTCGCACCCCCAAATTTTTGATTTTAGATTGTGCATAGAAAACACTAATTAAAATAAATTTTAATATTTGGATAAAATTTCTTAAGTTTAGTTTAAGTTAGCGTCAAGTAGTTATATGAGGAATGTGAATCTTCAGATTTTCTGAACTAATTTGACGGGCTATTGCTTGATGTGATATTTGCTTGTTTTTTTGTGTGCTGTGAGTGAGCAAAGTCTTTAAAATGTGTTTAGTAGGTCGATTTTCTTCTCCGGCACGTCTTTATCTTTTTCTACAATCAAATTCCTTGTTTCTCAGCTCATGTTTTCGTTGGGAACTTCCTAAAATCTTTTCTTTGTAACCCAAATCACTCCTTTCAATTCCTCGTCCGTCAATCAATCTCTACAAACTTCTTAGGAATTTTTTCAGCTTTTTCTGGAACTTGTTCCTACTTGTCTGTGAGCATAATTTAATTTTTAGATGCTCCAAATTATCTTATCATGAGCTCCAAATACTTTATTTGGGTTCCTCATGTTCCATAATGTCTCTGGAAAATTTTCCCGAATTTTCAGAACTTTCGGAGTATTTTTCGCGGCTTAAATAATAATTCTAGACTTTTCTGGAATTATTTTATCCACGAAATTAATTAATTCTGAAAATAATAAATCTCTCGTTTTTCCAACACTCAAAGCCCATGTGCAATAATCCTAATAAATCCTAAAGGCACATGTCTTTATTTACTAATGGCTTTAATAATTAATTAGGCCTATTAGTAAAGATGGATGATACAACATCAATTAGTACCATATTGATAATTAATGTAGATGTGGGGAGTTCTCCTCCCTATGTATATGTACCAATCTTTGGGCAAAGCACACCAAAACTATCGTAAGAGGAGCCTCTAGCTTGGAAAATCCCTCACGTTCTAAATTAGAATTTTCTCTCCACCTATCATGTCACTGTCGGCCAACTCCGACGACTTCCGCGGCGGCTGTTCCGGCCATCTCGTCTGTCTCCGGCAAAAACCACCGCCTGGCAGTCGGTCGGCTACAGGCTGATGTCAGCCGAGCGGGCTTGCCGGCGCCCCTAGAGGATTCAGCCTGGACCATGACCTTCGCGATGACTTTGTGTCCACGGTCCTGAGGATCCCTTGCCGAACTCCTCGTCCGAACGTTCGCTGGCTTTGTCTTCAATTCCTCCTCAACTTCGCCAAGGCTTAACGCTACCTTGTTGATGCCTGCGCCCATGAGGACGAACCCATCACCACCATAGTCAGGCAATGTTGTCGTTTGCCTCGCTGTCGTTCATCATTGGCTGAAGGTAAAGAAATCATCTGTGTGCCTCACGTCCATGTACATTACAAGTTGGCCTTTCCTTTTCTTTCACCCGTGCACACATCTCTCTGCTTGAAGAAGTCCGGGATTGCTGCTACACCGAACCGTGCGGCCTGCTGCTTGCTCTGCGTGCTGCCCTGATTGTCACCAGTAACCAAGGCCAAAGTGGTTGTCAGCTAGCTCCATCACTATTTTCATCAAAGAAATAGTACTTTGCATCCCTATCAGTACGTGACTGGACAATCACAGTACGTATCTACTTCTCTTAGTTTTTTTATCCTCTGGTGTTTGTTTCGTTTGAATTCCGTTTTGCTCCGTTCAAGTTGCGTTAGATTCGTATCGACACGCTCTACGCAGTAGTGTTAATGTTTTGTATGTCACATTTTTTTCTATATGTAGTTAAATATAATTAATATACGTGCAACTAGTTTTATAATTAAAATCAATATAGGTTTTATACTCCGATATTTTATACATAAACATTAATATGATTAATTGCTAGTATAAACATGTTCCTAAATTATAATTTGCTTAGTTCAAACCCGTTGCATAGGATAAACTTGTTTAGGTGCTCTCACATGTTTTATGCAAGGTTAAAGTTTAACTTGATTAAATAATATGAGACATGTTCATAAATAAAATATGACTAGTTCTTACTTGTTTTTAAAATTAAAATATAATTTGATTAATCTGAATTAATATTCACATTGTTTTTCTTAATTAAAATAAATCAAGCTCGTAGTTGTTTCTTTTATAATATAAAACTCTCGATGGTCGTTTCTTTTAACGATAGTTCCGCTATTGGCGTTTCTTGCGATTCCGTGACCGTAGAACTAGCTCTCTTTGAGTATGTTGTTTATCTTGTGTGGTGTACTGTTTTAGTTGCTTTTATTTGTTGCTTGTATGTTTGCCTATGTGTGGTGCTTGCTACGAGTAGAACAAGATCCGTTTATGGGCGCTGAAGATCAGAAGGTGATGACCAGAAGCAAAGTATGAGAAAAATGTGAGCAAGTGTGAAAGGCAAGTATAGCATGGGATCATCCTTGTTACCTATTCAACATTAATTTCATTTAATTCATATTGCATGGGTTTATCACTAAGGATATCCTAGCTTTGTACTTGTACCTTGTCACCTATGGGTTTATGCATTGGGTAGTATGATGCTAGCGCTCAATTAAAGACCATGATCTTGTAACTTGACTAATCAAATATGCAATAAACAGTAAAAGATGATTTTTAGCAACAAGGAACAAGGGGGCTAGAGCATAGTTTTTGTGATGCTCTAGATTCCTCTCCCTAAGGACTTATCTATAAGTGGTCACCGGGACTTACAGTACAACCATGAGTGCTTCATGGCTCTGGCTTTAGTCAAGTATGAGGACCTTTTCTAGCTTGTTAGTGGTTACTTTTATGACGCAAGAGGGCTTGCCGAGTCGGGTATAGTGCGGCCTCTGTTCCTAAGAGTACTTCTGCGTGAGTGTGTCTTTCGAAAGGGGAGCTCTACATCTGCTTGCCAATTGGAATCCTAGCGGCCCTAACTTGTTAGACGAACCTTTGAAAGGCTTCATAGTGATCCCTGCCTGCTCACCTTGGAAGTGTTTTGAGAGTAATTAACCCGAGCATATGGGTATCACGGCTCATGGTGAAAGTGTACAACCTCTGCAGAGTGTAAAACTGGTATATCAGCCGTGCTCACGGTCACGAGCGGCCTTGGAACTCTTACGGAATAGATGATCATTAATGATTAATGTTTATGCTATTCATTACTCATGTTTACCTAATCATGTGTTTATATGGGCTTATGATAAATTTGATGCTACTCAATTGCTTAAAATTGTGACTTACTAAAAGCTAATCGCAGTAAACAGTGTCAACCTTTTGAGCCTCATGAACCCCATGTTATATTTGTTGAGTACGACATGTGCTCACCCTTGCTATTTCCCCACACCTCAGTCGGTAGTAAAGTTGCTAGAAGATTGATAAAGACAGAAAGTAGTTCCAGAAGATTCATAGGAGTGCTAGGCGTATGTTACCCCCAGTCAGCCATCCATGTGAAGAATAGAGTCTGAAGATTAGTTACCGTTCCGCGATACTCTGATGTAAGTGTTAATATAGCTATGTATACGTTATTTAATAACATTGTTTCTGATACTATTCATTCTGTTGTTATATGTGTGGACTTCCTGGGTACACATATGGCGAACCTGTTTTGTCTTTAAAACTGGGTGTGATATCGGCAATGCTCCTACATGCTGACCCTTTCCGTGTCCTTGATTATAAGCTCAGAAATGTTGCAAGGGCGTTGTGGAGTTGGAGTGATAAGAAGATTGGAAGTGTTCGGTTGCAGTTAGCTTTGGCAAGGAGGTAACCCTACGTCTGGAAGTGGCGCAGGACTCCAGGACACTCACGGCGCAAGAGTCGCTGCTGCGCAAGTCATTGAAAGTCCGTGTGCTTGGTTTGGCATCCTTGCACGATGGCCAGACAGCGCTCTAGAATGCTGTTCCTCGCTGAGGGCGATGCCAATACCAAGTTCTTCCACCTTATGGCTTGCCACAGAAAACGCAGGAACTATATCCGGTCTCTTCAGTGCGCGGCAATGAGGTGGTTGAGAAGAGGCAATGGCGGAGGAGTTATTTCAGTACTATGATCAGGTCCTGGGCGCCGCCTTTGCTCGCTCTCGGAGGCTTGACCTCGGTCTCATTGGGCTGCCCTCGGTGGACCTATCGAGCCTAGAGGTGTACTTTACTGAGGCCAAAATCTGGTCGGTGATATCTGAAATGCCGAACGACAAGGCGCCGGGCCCGGATGGATTCACAAGCGTCTTCTATAAGAAGGCTTGGCCCATATTAAGCAGGACATCTTGAATGCTTTCAACGCGTTCAGGGCTCGCGACACCAGAAGCCTTACTTGCTTAACGACGCATACATGATCCTGCTGAGAAAGATGGAGCAGCCGGAGGAGATCAGAGACTATCGCCCTATTAGTCTCATCCATAGCTTTGGGAAGCTGATCACTAAATGCCTGGCAAAAAGGCTGGCAGGGGTGCTGGACAGCATGGTTCGGCCGAACCAAACAGCTTTCATCAGAGGTCGTTGCATTCACGACAACTTCCAGATGGTGCGATTGTCTTGCAAGGCGATCCATGACAAGCGCGCTCCCTATGTACTGCTCAAGATCGATATTGCCAAGGCGTTTGACTCTGTTGCATGGAACTTCTTGCTTGAGGTATTGGCGCACCTGGGATTCGACCGGCGTTGGTGGGACTGGATTTCCAGCATCCTGTCCACAGCCAGCTCTAAGATTCTTCTCAATGGCCGACCAGGGAGAAGAATCTATCATGCTCGGGGGCTACGCCAGGGGGATCCGCTTTCGCCGATGCTTTTTGTGCTGGTCATGGAGGTGCTCAACCATCTCGTTTGTTGGCTGGATACTCAGGGCTTCCTAACGCCTTTGGGGATCGCGGCATTGCCGTTTAGGGTCAGCCTCTACGCCGACGATGTCGTCTTGTTCGTCGCCCCTAGAATTGATGACCTTCTGGTCATAAAGGCGGCGGTGGATTTGTTCGGCTTGGCTTCTGGTCTATTATCCAACATGGATAAGAGTGTGGCTACACCAATTGGGTGCTCCAAGCAGGAGATGGACCTGGTGTGGGACGCTCTATCGTGTAAGGTAGAGAATTTCGCATGTCGCTATCTGGGGATTCCTCTCTCCATTTACAGAGTCAGAAGGGCGGATGAACAAAGGCTGGTGGACTCAGTTGCTTAGAATTCCACACTGGAAGGGAAAATTACTGAATGTGGCTGGAGGACGGCCTTGGTCAAGGCTACGCTTTCGGCGATTCCAGTCCACATGGCTATTGCGTTGTGTCTCTCGCCGTGGGCACCTGAGCAAATTGACAAGCGACGCCACGCTTTCATTTGGTGTGGTGAGCAGGCAATTAGTGCGGGGAAGTGTAAGGTGGCCTGGAAAACAGTGTGCAAACCACGCGACCTCGGAGGACTGGGCGTCGTTGATCTTCGGCGTGCGGGTGTCGCGCTGAGAGCTGCTGGGAGTGGAAATGTCAGGTGGACCACAATCTGTGTTGGAGCAGCCTGCACAAGAGCAAGGAGAAGATGGTGATTGCGGTTTTCAAGGCGGCAACGGTGTCGTCCTTGGCTCCGGAGAATCAACTTATTTCTGGACAAACAATTGGCTTGATGGCACAAGCATTCAGTCGTTGGCACCGGCGCTCTTTCGGGCCGTGTCAGCTAGACGGCGAGGGTGC
>NW_027097990.1:0-60000 GCF_019320115.1 Miscanthus floridulus | reverse complement strand
CTGCACCAGATAGTCTCAAGATAGGCGACGAAGATAAACCCAGAACTACCAGATGAAGGAACGAAGTCCACATCACAGGACTTCCTCCAACTACCGCCACGTACATCCTGGTACATTGCTGCCGTGGGATTAGCCTACCTCTAATCCTTATCACAAGACCTCCTCCAACTACAACAAGACACATAGGAACTACAGAACATGCCCGGGGGCTGCTCTACTTCACAAACTACCATGTTAGTGATCACAAAGGTTTCAACAGAATGTTCAATGGATGAAAGCAAACACTCCGGGAGGGTATTTATAGATCAAAGGAGTGGTGCACATGGACTAGGAGTACCAACAAAATAAGACTAACAAAGGACATAGTGAAAAGATAGGACTCAATAATGGAAGACTTTGGCGAGAGGGAACATTACTCAAAGACGGGCATATTCGGAAGAATATACCGATATAGTACAACCCATGAACAAAAGGCATTCAAACTCAACCACCACCATACAACTACATCTGACAACAGCAGACTACCGGAGAATATGCCAAAACCCTGCTTTTGAGTTCTTCCTGAACAAAACAACCCAGATATATGCTCGGGGGCTACAAAAGGAGAGGTATACGGTTCTATCAAACAACTCAGATTCAAGACCCTCCAACTTTTTGTTCCAAATAGCAAGAGGCTCGAGGGCTACACTCAGTGAGTGCACTTTTTTCTCTAAAAAAGCGCACATCACTCAGAATGTTTCTTCAAGACAGACGGCGTCAGGGCCACAAGACAAAAAGAACCCGAACACAGCATCAGAGCTCTTTTCAACAAGGAAGTCGGGGAGCCTTTCAATGAAGAATCAGGAAGATTTCAAGAAAAGACCCTTAAGCTCCTTGTGCCAAACCACAAGAGGCTCAGGGGCTACATCCAAATAGGAGTACTTTTTTCTCCAAAAAGTACAAAAAAGTACACACCACGCAAAGATCTCACAAAGCGCTACACGGTTTCGCTCAAGAAAGCACTCGGACGATGCTTGTTCCTGCTCAACGAGACTTGAAGGAACAAGACGAGGCTTCCAGAACTCAACCATGAAATGCTCGGGGGCTTGTTAGTACGGGACCCATAGGATACCCTACAAGGAAGGAAGAAAACCTAGTCCAATTAGGATTCTTCTCCTGTAATCTTAGTAGTAGTATTACTCTGTAATCCTACTAGGAACTCTCATTGTAAACCGACTAGGATTCTGGCCTCCTAACTATATAAAGGAGGGCAGGGCACCTTGGATCGGGAGTTCAACAGAGCAACTGTATGACACAATGCTTCATAATCAATCCAACGCAAAGGCTAACACCGACTGGACGTAGGGCTATTACTCGATCTGCGATCGAGGGCCTAAACCAGGATAAATCGACTGTCTCTTGCGTTAACCATCGAGTTCTGCATACGCTGAAACCCGAACATACTACCCCGGGTACCCCCATGGTAGGCTATCGGTGATCAAACATCGACACTTAGGACCCTTCAATGTCTTAAGTTGGTTTGAGTATTGGTTGAGTAAAACATCGGATTTGAGAGATATCTCGTCGGCTCGGTTTGCTGCCATTTCAGAACACAGCAGTTTTTGTAGATGAATTGTTTGGATGGTCAAACGGTGTTCGGTTGAGTTGAATTTTGGTGAGTAGTTAGAAGACCCATGGATCTACATGCCCACCAAAATTTGTGCATATTGGAGCAGTAGTTTGTGAGATATGAATGGAAAACAAAAGGGTACAGAATCTGCAATTTTGTTGTGACTGCGATCATCCTTTGCATTAGACGGTTGTGTTTGTAATTCATGACAAAAAATTACAACTTGTAGGTGTACTGCTATTAGACAACCCTCCATACCCTTGAGAAGATTAATTGCACCCCTATGTGCCTTGCTTTTGCCCTCTTAGATCAACAATGAGTGAGCAGTCAAGGTGTTCTAGAAGTCAAATTGTGCCATTGCAATTCGAAAGTAATTGGAAAGGTGTCAAACCATAGATTTTTGGATTATGGTTTTTGAGATATTGATTGGACTAAGAAAGAAAGCTTCAATGTCCAATGTAGTTCCACAAAGCTAGTTTTGTTACAGTACAAGTCAACCCAACTTACTAAGCAACTGCACCATGAAGGAGAATCGTACTCAAAATGCATGGTACTGAACTATTTCCCTTGTTTGAGGAAACACTGGCAACTTTTATTGCACTCTAGGCCTCGCTATCCCTTGTCCTTGACAATGTTTTCCAATGCTGCCTTATCATTTGG
Source organism: Miscanthus floridulus (assembly GCF_019320115.1). NCBI lineage: Eukaryota > Viridiplantae > Streptophyta > Magnoliopsida > Poales > Poaceae > Miscanthus > Miscanthus floridulus. Next base: position 57,731 of record NW_027097990.1, on the reverse strand, counting down.
TGCCTTCCATGTGTTTTACCCATGAGGTTGCATCAACTTAACCCAGATTCCTGTTGCCACTTAGATTCTAAGGTTTCCTTAGCTAATGAGCATCGAAATTGCTAGGTAGACAGAGTCAGCTATCACATTCATCTTCACTCAACAGACTCAGATAATACAGTGTTGTTATCAGAGAAAGAGCACTACACACATGGAACATTATGTAGCTTCCCCTCACTTGACATCTGAGCGATTGCACCACGACAGCCGGCTTGGATATTGGTTAGCTAGCTTCTCATTCCCTCAAAGGATGTTTACCCCATCTATGATCACATCCTTTACAGAAAGTTGTGCTCAAGCCACTTTAATAGAGAACTGCTTTTCAAACCTTGGGAACAAATATAGCACCGTTGCAAGGAATATCCGTCAACCGACTGCGATCTAGTGCAAAGTCCATAAGTTCTGTGCTATATCCACTAGGGAAGTAAATATTACAAGTATTTAGTCTACATTTGAATCACTCTTCGTACATGGAGGATGAAGTATGTAGGACAGTGCTATCTTGGATTCCTTCCAATGTAACAATGCTTTATGGACGCCAAAGAAGGAAATTCTTCAGACAATAGCTTATGACAAAGAGCAAGTATTAGAAAGTGTCATGACCAAATTAGCCTCTCTGATACTCCAAAGTTAAGTAGCCTAATGCTATTACTGATGTTGGAAACTGGATGACAAGTTTCTCTTCCCTTAAAAGTCTTTCGCACCAAATCTCAGGATGCGATTCCTTTAAGGGGGGAGGGTTGTAACACCCCAGGTGTTTGTCACCAGTTAAGTAATGGGTTTGAGCTCAACCATGACATGTTAAGTGGTGTTGGAGATGTTAGGTCAAACATATGAAAATGAGCCACCACTTAAACTTGGACCATGTACCATTCCTTACATGTTGCCTTTTCAAAAAGTATGTTTGAGTAATGTTGGATGTACTTCTTTCATGTGTCTCACATCAATATCCATCTATATTGATCACTGGAAAAGTTTCATGAAGTTTGGAATCAAAAAGTCACATGAAATGCAAGTTATATCCTTATTAGAATGACTTTACTGAGTGCTTGAATAGCACTATTAAGTGAATGGAACCCAAGCCTCCTCCCTGTCCCCTGTAGCTACTTGACTAGAGGAATCCAAGCCTCCTCTGCCTGTGGAAGGAATGTACACGTCTTGAGTCATGTCTGTCCTACAACCACAATGACCAGCCGCACGGCGTAGACGACGTGACAACCTCTATTGTACAAAACTATGTTAACTGAAAGAATCTAACATATTAATGATATGTTTGAAAGAATATTTTTAATCTTACGTCTAGGAAGCCAAGTATGTAGTCGTCATTGACTCTCGGCCGAACACGCTCGATCTCTTCAACTGAGCATTTGAGTGTATTGCCCTACAACAAAGTTCTCAATAATAATACTTCTAAACATATAGCAATATGTTTTGTTTTCTTTTGTACAAGAATCTAACGTATTATAAGGGTTATACGGCTTGAAGGTTGCACTAACTACAATAGATAACTCCTAATGTCGATCCAAGAACGCCTAATGTATTATTATGCAACTTAACGTACAAAAATAAGGCAATTGGCTTACCACTCTGTCCAAGATCGATCCTGCCTCCACTTGCCTTCCTGCACGAGTCGACTAGTCGTACGCCGTGTCTTCATCATCGGAGGACTCGATGTCGGTGTAGTTAGCTTCGGTCCACTGTAGCCTCAGCTTGCATCGTGTCGCACGCTGGTACCAAGCTTGGTACCGCCTAAACTCACGGTTCGTGTGCGACTCATTGTTGTCGTCCATGTTGTCGTGCATCTCCTCCCATTCCTCAATGAAGGACTGGTGGTGCCTCTCCCAATCAAAAATCTTCTTGTTCCTCTGACGATCCAACCTGCACGTATGTCATCGTTACTTAAATCCATGTACATGTCACCATATTAATAGAAATGGACCATCATCATAAGACATTTGAAATATCAAAACACTTACTTGTGTAAGTCAACCCCAGTCGAGAACAGAGCCATCGGCCAAAGCCGTCTCACTCCAAATTATCATGCAACCCTATCTGGCAGATGGTACGCGATAGCATAGAAGCAGATTAGAGGGCACCTCATCCTATAGAAGTCATCGTCGGCCCCACAAACGTTGCTCAGCTGAAAAGGAAGTGCGTCCTCTCCACCGTACGACTCCTAGTCCACCTACAACATGTCCAAACAAGATGTTAGATGGTATACTAATCCTTTTCAAACCAGCATGGGAAATAAAATTTACTTACACTAGACGCCATCAGTATGTCTAGCTCGTTGGTGAACTTAATGTACGCCCGGTCTAACCTCGCGTATGGAACCCTGGCTTGGTCCCAAAGGTATGCCTGTAACACCCCAGGTGTTTGTCACCAGTTCAGTAATGGGTTTGAGCTCAACCATGACATGTTAAGTGGTGTTGGAGGTGTTAGGTCAAACATATGAAAATGAGCCACCACTTAAACTTGGACCATGTACCATTGCTTACATGTTGCCTTTTCAAAAAGTATGCTTGAGTAATATTGGATGTACTTCTTTCATGTGTGTCACATCAATATCCATCTATATTGATCACTGGAAAAGTTTCATGAAGTTTGGAATAAAAAAGTCACATGAAATGACAAGTTATATCCTTATTAGAATGACTTTACTAAGTGCTTGAATAGCACTATTAAGTGAATGGAAATGTAGGTCATCAACCAAACCTTGCAACCTTGCCCAAATGACTCTAGATGAACTCTACAACAAAAGTCATGAAAGGTTCATGTTGAGCACATGTCCAGAAAAGGCCTCAATTGGTCGAAAACTCTAATTCTAGGGTTAACGAGATGCTACTTTGACCAAAGTAAAAGAATGGTTTATATTCAAGATACAAGGTTTAACCTTAAATAAAAGTTGCAGTATAGTTTGTGTACTACAAACTTTATTTAAGGACCCAAGTCTAAATCTATCTCTAAGCTTGACAAACAAAGGTCACAAGATTGATTCTGCTGCAGTCTTCAGCACTTAGAATTATTCTAAGTCTAGAATTTCGCTAAGCAACGACATCGACATCCCGCGTTCTCCAAATTTTGCTAAGCAACTTGAGTTGGTCCAAAAATAAAAGTTGAAGGTTATATTATGGAGAAGAGCATACAAAAAGTTGCACTGAGTTTGACCGAGTTTTGACCTCCGAAGGTGAGCTCTCGTGACTGTTATCAACACGCTGACACTATCACTTTGGAGCCTAATTAACTGCTAATCCATTGCTCAAATGGCCATGGTCCGTTAATGAAATTTGTAGGTCATCATGTGGACAACAAACTTGCTTAAGGGCCCATGACTTAGTTCGAACTAGAACAAGCCCAATAACGTGATCCAACCGGCCCACTCCGTCACCTGCCAGCCGCTCGGTGGAATGCCTAAAAGGGGCAACGCGTGCCCCGTACATGGCGGCCATGCACGAGCAGCGCCCCACCTCCATGCCGCGTGCACTCGTGCCCCTGCGCTCTCCCTGGTGGACGCCAGAGGCTCCCCCTCCACTCCCGCTCACTCCCTCTGCGTTTCCCATCGCCCCTCTCGCTCCCTGCCTCTCGCTCACCACGACCGCCATAGAGCTCCACGGCCACCACCCCTCTTTCATCCCTTGAGCCCCCTCTGTCTCTCCCATGCACCGTGGTGTCTTTGCCTGTGTGCGCCGCTCCTTATCGCCTGAGTAAGCTTGCTGCTGCCGCCATCGGGCCGCCGCCGGCGCACTGTGCCGCCACGGCCGCTCGCTCGTGCATGGCCGGGCCACTGCAGTTCACCATGGGCTGTGCTGTAGCCCTGTACCGGCGCGTACAGGTCCACACATGCTTCCTCACCGCTCCTCGTCGCCGATGGGCCGCCGGCCGACCTTCCCCGACGTCCTCCGCTGCTCTCTGTTTTGGAAGGAGACGAAGGACTTCGCACTCAAATTGGAAGAAAGTGAGGGGGTTAAGTGAAGGAACCGTGACTCTGGTGAATAGTGTCGAGAAGGGTCAATCGCTGATCTTTGATTCCAGTTTTTCGCAGGGACCCCGATGCAAGACTTACATGTCTTTTCTTTTGTTTTTACAGATTTGAATGATGAACTTTGAAAATTCATAGTAATTAGTATAAAAATCTTAAAATAGTAAATGAGGACTTTTTGGAATCCTTGTAAAATTTTCTATGCATTAGATCTATAATATGGCATGTTTTAGTTTAAAGTTTCTGCTGTAAAAATAGATTTATGCAGGTTAGGGTTTGAATGCTAGTCTTAATTGTCTTTTTCATAACTGCAGTAGTATTGCTCAATTAAATGTAAAATTTTTATGGCATGTTACATATGTGATGTTCAATGTCTGGTAAAAATTTCAGGATTTTAGGCTTGATAGTTTAAGATCTATAAAAATAACAAATGGCATGTGTTGCTTTGCTCCTATTCTGAATAATCCTGCATGTTTGAAGTAATTGGCTTAGTTAAGTTATGAATCATGACTTTATGATAATACATGAGTTGTAGTACTTTTATTAAGATTTTTAAAAAGCTAAATATCATGATTTTTGGTTAAGTAGATCTTGAGTTATACTTGCTTAAATCTCTGTGGCTGTTTCTGCCCAAACCCAGAGAGCATTTCCTTGTTCTTACTGTGGGGCCTTCTTAATAGTAGAATTAGCTTGAGGTGTTTACAACAAAGTTGTTTATAATTTGATAAGCTTTCTAAAAAGTCTAGAACCACATTTATTGTACATGTATAACTCTGTTTATAGCTATTTAAAGTGGCATGTCAGTTTCTGTCTATGTTATGGATAGAGATGCAATTATTGGATTAATTGACCCTTCTAACTGTAGAATCATCTTAATATGAGAATAAGAAAGTTGTAGGTAACTTCCTAAGATTTTCAAAAAGTTATGGTTCATGTTTGTTGGAGGTCTAGAACTCTAGTTATGCTTCTCTGAAATTCCTATCAGTTTTTTGTACCACTGCTGTTGGGTTGCATTTGCAGTTTTGCTTGTGCAATTATTTTCATGGTGTAAATGATGTTTGCTATGGTTGTGGTGAATACAAAAGTTGTATAAAATTTCATGATCTTGCTTGTGTTCAAATTGTAAGGCTATAGGCCTGATAGTGTAGGAGTTACATGACTTTTAATTCTTCTGTCAGGTTTTGATTGTATTCTGAGTAGATCTGAAAGATGCTAGTGTTTGATCTAGTTAGGATTTGAATGAGCTTTTGGTGATAATAACAAAGTTGTAGATAATTCATGTATCTAGCTGCTGTTACAATTTGGTGGTATTTGGCCTTGTGGTTTGTGAGTTATGCCTGTTTAAATTTGGGTTTCAGAAATGGCTGCTCTCTGTCAATTGTGGACCAGTTTCTGTAAATGGGTATATTTGACTTAGTTAACTTGAGAATCATGCTATGATGATTAAAGATGAATTGTAGAAAATTCCATAAGCTTTCCAGAATGTCTTGTTGCATGGCTATTGGATTTGTATAACTCTAGTTATGATCCGATCATGAAGCTGTTGTTTCCAGTCCAGAAATAGACATATGCTAGTTGTGGTTGTTTACTCCATGTGTTGCTAAGTGTGGTTTATGCCCTTGTTGATGGTCAAGTTATGATCCTTGTGACCTTGTTAAACTTGTGTCATTCTTGATGTGCTTTCTCTCTATAGTTAGTTGTGTGATGTTAGTTAAATAGCTATCGGTGTCTATGTCTTGCATAATCTTGTGTTTGTCTTGAATGCTTATGTGATGCATCTTGTGTTACCATTCATCACATTCATACACATGCATCTTGCATCTCATTAGGTACGCTAGATGAACCACGTGAAGGATGTGATGTGGAGCCGAACTCGAAGATTGGGTTTGGTGGGTCTATCCCAAAGATGGAAGGACTAAGCAAGTGCTAGGACCGGAGATGTCACCATGATGGTGCAAGCTAACTGAACTGACTTGTGTCGGATCCCAGGCAAGCCCCAGAGCATTCTAAGTCTCCTATGTTTTTACAAATAACTTGAGTATCTTTTATTGTTGATGATGCATTAAGTATAGGAATGGGTTGGAACCAATTGTTGCATTATATCCTTACCTTGTCCAGATAAAATCCTATGAATCCTAATTAAGTGTAGGATCGAATGATGCTTAGCTATGCTTAGACCAGTAGAAGTCGGGTGATTTTCTGTCACCTGCGAGATGTAGGATGAGCTCTGGTCATAGTTGGCTATATTTGCTATCATGAAAAAGAACCATGTGTTAATAATGAAAAGAGACCGGATGGGATGATAGTAGTGCAGCAACAAGGCATGGAGGTATTGGGTGTGAATCTATCCTTGTCTGTGTCATTTAAGGACCGATGCGCTGTACATCCTCATGTCATGTTGAATGCATGCCTATCACTTAGTTGGCCGAATAACTCATTCCGACCGCAAAGCCGAGTAGCTCAATTCAGGCCGAAAGTCTGGGAAGTGAATGTGTGCACCCTGGTGGTAGTAAGGATGTGCGGGGAGCTATTGGCGTAAGTCCAAGGTGAGATTGACCAACTGGCAGAGTGGACTCCCTGAGGGTGCGACGCTGCTCAGAACCGTGATTCCTAAGTTGTACCAAAGGTGACCTGATGCAACTCCGACAGGGGGAAGCAGGGTTTGTGTTAGGAATACCCCTCCAGCTGGATAGGAATCGATTTGAATCGCCGTCTCTCCTGGATAGTGAGAACTTGACTGAGCAGCGGCAACATATATTCACTAAATTTAAAGATATGGTTAAAGGATGATGATGATGATGATGATAATGAGCCATGAAATACCTGATATGGTTATTATTGTTTGCAACTTAATCAAGTGATTGATTAGTACAGGTGCTAATATAGATGGTAGGTAATGGCTAAAAGTCACTGCTAGTATAGGTGAATAATGCTAATGGTTACTCAAGCTTTTATGCAAAAAGGTTGTCCAGCTGGATCCACTGATAAGGCCTTGCATAATCCTTGGTGTCATTTGTTTTGGTTTCCGACGGGTAAGTCTGGCTGAGTACATTCGAGTACTCAGGGTTTATCCCACCATGTTGCAGGTGGAGTTCTCGGCCTGTTGAAGATGGTGGCTAACCGCCGATGGGCTCGGTGACTCTATATTTAGTTCTCATCTATGTGCTTTTGTCTGAGGATGTCACTTATGCTAGCAATGTATTTGGAACATATATTAATGTAATCTTTTGAAAGCTATGTTGTTTTCACTAATCGGTTTTGAAACCCAAACTTGTAATATTATTTTCGCTGCAACCCTGTGTATGTGATGTGCATTTGCTTAATCACGCGATCTTGGTTGTGATGTTGATTTACCGAGGTCTTTCGGGACACTCGGCGGACTACCGGGTTTATATGAGTGAAAGTATATGTGTGTCAACGTGTTAGCGGGGACAGCCATACTTGATCTTGTATAAATTGGGCGGTTCTGTCACAATGCCCACATCGGCTGCCATCTTGGAGGCTAACCTTAGAACCACTCACGATGATCCAGAACCTCAGGATGACCAACTAGAAGACGAGCCCACATCCACAGCTGTAACAGGTACACGCATCCACCAAGTGATGGGTTTAACGAAGACCGACGACACCCCTCGCACAGCTGCTGGTATAGAAAACACAAGACTGCAGAGCCCCAGCTATAGTGACCCGCCTAGTCCCAGTCACCGAGGCAGTGGATCCACATCTAGGATGCACTGTCACCCGTGGCATTAGGGAAGAGAACGCAGGCAAATAGGTGTAGGATCCACGCCTGCAGTAGTACCCAACTATCTCCTCATTTGCCTCCTCGGGGCACTGTGCGAACTCTTCCCGTAGCCAGGAGATGGGAACTCTAGAAGTGCGAGCCACCTACTCGCCAAGCTCACGCCCAAGGAAGGCCTCCACTCGTGCTCTCCAGCCCTCTGACCTGCACTACCTAGTGACTGGGTTGCCGTGAATCCTTAGGCCTAGCATCTTCTGACAGTCTTGGAGCATGACTGTTATCTCCTCGAAAGGTAGGTGAAAGCTATGAGTCTCCGGCCGCCACCTATATTTAAGACAAAGCAATATTAATTGTCAAAAAGTCAATCGCATGAACAAATGGCCATGAATAGAGGCAATGATTCAATTTAATACCTATCAACCAGCGCAGTTATGGCCGTTGAGTTGAACTTGGGCAACCCACGACGAACCTGAAAAGAGATGACATCCAAGCCAGCTCTTTGTAGGAAAGGAGTGTACATGTCGTCGTACCGCATGTCCAAGAACCCACTGTGGGTTCTAGGATGAAGGAGCGGAAGGTCCTATATCGAATAAAATATAGTCTCCTGTTACTTCACGAACAAATATACGTTCACCAAATTTTGAACAAAACTTATAGATTATTACCTGCCCTAGCGCTATGAGACATCCTTGGTGGGTCGCCTCGTACGTCGGGTCGAGCAGGTGGAATTGCTCCATCCTACAAAAAAGTGAATGAATTAGAATTTCAATATATAATGAAACATGAACTTACAAATATATAAGTAATTGACACCAATACAAGCACAAAAAGAGACATGCATAATTAATTAAATGAAGACGACAAATATAAAATAATAAAATGAACCAATAGTCGCACCTCACTAATCTGCCAATGGCAACTTCGTGAATTGTGGCCAAGTCTACCACACTTGCCGCACTCATACTGCTCGGGTCAGTAACAAATGGAGTTCCTCTCCCATGCCTCATTCTTCTGGGTATCTGATCCATAACCATCATGTGCCTCGTCCTTTGCCTTGATCCACGCTTGTTCCAATGGTAATACTTTGGCCCATCATATGAAGGCCACTCTCTAGGGTCCTGGAAAGGCACGAAGCGGGGGCTCTATGTGTGCACAAGCATGTCGACACTAAACTCATGAGGTATCCTCCTCTTGATATTATAGTTGCGATGCCTAGCTGCTGCCACCAAATGAGAACATAGAAAGTGGTACTGTCTTGGTTTACCACAAGTGCACTTGAAATCTTGGAGGACAACCACATGTATCCTCGACTCTCAGACCTTGCCGTCAGACGTTGTACCACCCCTATGCTCGACCTAATAAGTCCCTAGGCATGGCCAAAGCATGCAACCTCATGTGTGCCAACCCTTTCTCTTGCCTTCTCTAGGTGTGCCTTTGGTTTCGGAGCCCATATCTCTCTATCACTCCGCAACTGCAATGCATGGGCGTGTCTATCGTTGAACCAGGCAACAAGCTTATAGAAGGTGAATTGAACGATTACATTCATAGGCATACCATGTATCCCCAATAGCAACTTATTGAATGACTCTGCCATGTTGCTGCACTGAAACTCATACCTCCATCCACTGGCGTCGTGAGCTCTTGTCCATTTCTCCAAATCCCTCATCAAACTTGTGAGCCATTGTCTGCCTTCTGCATTTGATGCGGTTCTGACCTGCTCCAACTTTTCCTTAAAGTACTTGTCCTCAAGCTGTCGAGCAGCCTCCTGAAACAGATCAAAGTTATCCTTGACACCATCCTTCCGGAGTAGATTCTCGGCAAGGTGCCGAGTACACCAATGATGGTGCAAAGGTGCATACCCCTCTATCTGCTCTCGCACAGCACTAAGTATGCCCTAATGCCTATCAGATATGACGCCAACCTCCCTGTTAGGCCCAACCACGTGCATCCAAGCTAGCCTCAAGAACCATCCCCAACTGTCATTGTTCTCCTTCTCAACCAAAGCAAATGTCAAAGGAACCAACTTGTTGTTCGCGTCATAGGATATGGCTATAAGAAGTGTGCCCTAGTATTTGCCAATCAAGAACGTACCATCAATGAAGAAGACGGGATGATAGTGCCTAAAGGCCTCGACATACTGAGGGAAGCACCAGAAGGCATGGAAGAATATCTGTCTCCCATCCTTTCATGTATTAGGTTTTGGGATGTACTCATAATGCATTTCTAGATTCACAGCTTTGATTGCATTGAAAAGAACTGGTAGCTGCTCATACCCATCCTCCTAGTCCCCATATATCATCTTCCATGCTCGCTGTTTAGCCCTCCATGCTTTACCATAAGTTATCACATATCCTTCATACAATGCCTCAACGGTCCTGATAATTATCCTCACCTTCATGTTGGGTTCTCCTTGCAAAATTCCCATCAACCGCTTGGCAATGAGGGTAGATGTCAACTGCCGATGCCTTAGTGTCAGCTCATGGTCAGCACAATTGTGTGGCCCGACAACTTTTGTGATCTTCCATTTTCCAGTTACCTGTTGCTTCCTTGCATAAACCCTCCATGGGCAGCATTCCTTGTCACACACAACTATGCAACAGCGCTCCGCATATGAATGCAATACCCTGTAAGGCCTCTTTCATATCACTGCAAAAGCCTGCAACCACCTCTTCAAAGCAAGGAGGTCATTGAACACCCTCTCATTCTCAATTACCATGTTAGGACCGACCTTAGGAGCTTCTAGGAGCTCATCATGATGTCCTTCTACAAACGCCTGATCAGAATGAGTAAGATCGCTGAACTCATGAACTCTAGGATCATGGTGGCCGAGAAAGATACACCTCATCATCTCAACATCACTCTCTGTTAGCTCTCCAACGGGGTGATCATCATCAGAATCAATAGCCCTAGCCATCTCATATGGCTCCGAATCATGCATAATTTTAGCACTATTGGAGCCATAGAATCTATCTCCAAAGTGCACTTACGCAGCAATAGGGGGCACATCCACATTCTCAGGAATGTCTCCTGCAACATCAGTACAGAAATGAGGAAAGAATGAAAGAAATAGATGTAAGAAATGGGGTAAGCTCCCAAAAACCATGCGGTTAAGACACTTACTCGGATGATTCTATGTCAAAGGGATCTCAAAAGGAGGATCTACCATGAAAACATGAGTCTGACAACCATCTACAAATACCGCATTGAGGGCAGATTGAGCATCGGGAACCATAGGTGCAATCTGCACATGCAGGTAAGGTTCTAGAATAGGAGGGTCAATGTGTGCCTAATGATCCATTGCTAGGGTAAACCCATGACGGATGGGATCAACTAACACCCGACACACAACCACGTCCAAACATTACAGCTGGCTCTTCATAGCCGATCTCACATAGTTCTCCCACTGATCCGCACAACCAATTGAGATCATTCGCCTGAAGATGTTCGGAGGAGAACCTAGGTGCAGTACACCATCAACTGCAATGTCATCATCTCCAAGGCAATGCAGCTCCTCCCGAGCCTTTGTAACCATCTCACTAAATGAAGGCCTATCATTGAATAGCACAGGCACGCTTTGCATATCAAGAAACTCAACATATCTATAGCGATCGCTTTGAACGGTGCCTCCATGATATATGGTCACTAGGTTGTCCATCTAGTTCAAACACGTAACGAAACACATGTCCTTTAGTCAAAATTAGACTATAGATAGTACCTAACAAGTACTTTCTAGCTACAAACTAAGTAATCAAGATAATAACTACGTATATATATATATATATATATATATATATATATATATATATATATATATATATATATATATATATATATATATACAGTGTACTCACTAAATAGCTAGATCATATGTAACTACATATCTAAGTAGCTATCTAACTATATCTATGAACCTATGTATCTATGTTACTATCTATCTACATATATATATATATCTCACTAAATCAACTACCTCAGTCATCACATTAACTAGTAAATAACTAATGCCAACTAAGTAGGTATATTGCATATTCATAATTTTTACCTTTCCAACGACTGCTCCGTGGACATCGAAGGAGTCGCAGCGGATGATGGGCTTGGGTCAGGACAACGATCTAGATCGGTGGTGGCACGACCGGCCGCTGCAGGATGCCCGGGGCTCCACGTGGTGAGTCTGGCTCGACGGGCGTGGGAGGCACGCTGGTGCTGGACGGCGGCAACGTGGGGCGAGGCCGGCGGTGGAGGGTGGCACGGTGCAGGGCATGGCACGGGGCGGGGGGGGGGGGGGCAGTGCGGCCAAGGGACGCGGGCCATCCGCTAGGCGCAGGGCGGCCTCAGGGCACGCGCACGGCCGCGGTGGTGCGGCATGGCGCGGCGTGGGCGGCGGCTATCCTAGGGTGAGAGAGGGAGAAGAAGAGAGGAAAGGCGTGAGCCCAGTAGGTATTAAAGGCTCGGCGCCATTAACGTTGGCGCCGAGCTCGGCACCAAGATCTACGGCGCCGAGCTCCCTACCATGCCATCCTCCGTGCCCAGGAGCTCGGCGCCAGAGACGCTGGCGCCGAGGTAGGCGCCAGCATCAATGATGCTGAGCTAAGGGTCTATTTTTTGAATTCTTTCTACCAGGGGTCTATTTGTGAGAAACTTTCAAAAAAAAGGGCTAAATTGTAACAATTCGGTTTGAGTTAAATGCACCAGAGATCCATTAACTTGTAAGGAGGTTTCAGTTAGGTCCATCAACTTCCAAAATGGCTTTTTGGGTCCATAAACTTTTAAAATGGTTCACTGTAGTCCATACCTATTTATTTAACCTTAAATTCAAAGCACATTTGTAGAAAACCCCTTCCCACACACATGCAGGTGCATGCATGGCTCCCAGCGCCCTCCTCCAGCCGCCGCTCTTCCTCCTCGTCATGATGCGCCAGTGCGCGGCCGTGGTGCCCACTGCCCGAAGCCACCCGTGCCAGGACAACAAGCTGCTCTACAGCTGGCACTCATCTCAGACCAGCGCACGCTCGAGCAGCAGGATGGGCGCGGTGCAATAACCTCTTGGGCGCGGTGCTGGACCTAAGCGCGTTGACGAACCTCCAGGTGGTGGGCCTCGCCAAGAACTTGCTGGGCCCGATGTTCCCGCGGCTCGGCCAGAAGGTGGCCAGCGTCGTGCTCAGTGACAACTGCTTCAGCAACGGGCTCCCCACCAAGGAGGTCGCCTCGTTCTACCTCCTCGAGCGGCTTGACATGTCGATGAACTGGTTCGTCGGCCCGTTCCCGCCCACGCTGCTCACGCTGCCATCCATTGAGTACCTCAGCGTGGGTGCAGAGGATCTCGACGGCCATCGGCGTGGCCAGGGGCATCCAGTTCCTACATGGGGGCATCATGCCGGGCCTCTTCGCCAACAACCTCAACATCTACGACTTCGGCGTGATCCTACTAGAGGTCATAACCGGGAGGCCCATCACGTCCATCTGTCCCTCCATCGGGAGCTCTAGCATGACACCCTCCTTACAGACCGGTACCAGCGCTACACCAGCGGGTTCATCCATGCCCATGTCGCGTGCGACGCCCACGACGCCGTCACGTATGGGGTCACGTTCGCCTTACTATTGCTATCGGTGGTGGTGGTGGTGGTCTCCTCGTCCATCGTCGTGGCCCCGGTGGCGTGGTCATTGACCGCCACCACGGCTACAATGCCCGTGGACCCGAGGATGGAGAGGAGCGGGAGGGGAAGGCAACACGCTTTAGCTAGGGCTAGGCCACACCTCGTGGGAGGCCAAGTGTGTCCTCCGCATCATGCCGGTGTGGGCCACCTACATCGTCTACTACGTGGCGTTCACGCAGACCAACACCTACGTCTGCTTCGAGGTGCTGCCGGCGTTGTTCACCATCTTCCCCATGCTGGCGCTCCTCTCGTCCGCCGCGACGATGGCGCTGCTGCCCTGCACAGCGTCTGCACTGAACAGGTTGTCCAAGGACTCGTAGGCGCTGCCATTGAAGTAGGTGAACTGGTCGCCGAAGATTAACGTGTTGAACAGGGCGTCTGACTCAGAGTCGGAGGCCCGGGGCGACGCCTCGTCGTCGGCGCTCTCCGGCTTGGTCCTTTGGTGCTTGCTGGCGCCGCCGCTGCTCTGGTGGGCGGCCTCCAGGGCGGGGTGCGCCGTGGGGGGCTCCACTTCGTACACCGACATGTCCTTCCACGAGAAGTCCGGGAGCACGCCGGAATCGGAGCTCTCGCTGGCCTCGTCCTCCTCGTCTGGATGGCGTTGGCGGGTGAGGGGAAGCACGCTCGGCGCTGGCGCGGCCAGCTCCTAGTGCTACTACCTCCTTAGCTTCCTCGTAGCGGCGGAGGAAGCACTGAACGCGAACGCCGGCTTGCTCTCCACCTCTTCCTCCTCCTCGTCGAACTCCAAGAAGGCCGCCTTGTAGTCGTCGGCCCTCTGCTGCTGCTTGCCCTTACTTACCGCCGGCCAGAGGTGGCTCGGCGTGCCGCGGCGCGCCGGCATGCTCGGTATGAGCTCAGCGAGGATCGCACCACCACACATCTTGCTTTCTCTCTTGGGTTCTTGCCTCTCTTCTCACTAGTTGTTGAAGCGAGTCACTAGTCGGACGCTAGCTAGCTCCTATGTTTGGTTTGGAATGGGTGGTCTCGTCTCGATGAGGAGGCATTGTTAAATAGGGGAGGACGCGCTGGGCTAGGAGGAAGAAGCGGTGGGTCATGGCATGGCATGGGGGCTCCAAAATTCGCGGGGCGAGGAGAGCAGAGCAGCTGAGCAGGGCAGGGAGCTTCATCGCAGCGTGTGTGGGGATAAGGCCGGCCGCCGCGGACATGCAGGGAAGGGCCTGCATGCTCGTGTCCCCTCGTCGCCATCGCTATTTTGGCGGTTGGGCAGGAGGTGTGCCTCATGCCTTCCTCCCAAGTTGCGTCCGCGCTGAAGCCGCTGTTGCGACGTGGTGAAGCCGCTGGAGGAGGGCACTGGGAGCCATGCATGCACCTGCATGTGTGTGGGAAGGGGTTTTCTACAAATGTACTTTGAATTTAAGGTTAAATAAATCGTTATGGACTGCAGTGAATCATTTTAAAAGTTTATGGACCCAAAAAACCATTTTGAAAGTTGATCGACCCTACTGAAACCTCCTCAAGTTAATGGATCTCTTTCGGAGCCGGGCCGGATGGAGCGAGCGAGTGGCCCGATGGAGCGATTGGGTCACCTTCCTAGCCTCTCACCTCCTGCTGTATGCCGCCCACCTCCCCCGTCGCGTCCCCGTTGCAGCCGCACCTCCTCCTCACCGCCTCCGCCGCCGCCAGATGTGCAACCCGCCGGAGGTGTCCTACACCATCATGCCCAACATGGGCTACTTCGAGCTGCTGCCGCAACGCCAAGCTGGTGTCGGCCAGGGACGACCCGCCACCGCCGCCCGTGCAGAAGGGACTCGTCGGAGAGGAGGAAGGGAACCCGAGCTGCTTGGGGTCCTCAAGGGCGCGGTGCTGCAGATCCCGGCGAGGTGCAGCGCAGCGTGGTGTCCCCGCCTGGGACGTCGCGGCGGCGATGAAGGACGCGACAGGGCCTCTCGGGCGGCATCCGCCGCTGGCCGCGAGCTCGACGGTGCGCTGCTATGCGCGGAGGAAAAGGAGCCTGAGGAGGAGGCTGGTGCGCGCCCTGAGGAGCACGGAGGCCGGGTACAGCGCGCGCGGCGGCACTAGAGCCCAGCTCCACCGGCCACGACGGGAAACCGCCCCAAAGGCGTGGCCAACCACGCGCGGCCTCCTCATCGTGGCGGCGGCGAAGACGGAGGAAGCATCACCCGCGACCGGCGCGAGGAACCGCCGGAGGACTTCGCGGCTAACGGCGGGGGCCTGGCGGCGGGTGGTGGCCGCAGCGACCGACAAGCAAGAAGGCGAGGCCACGACCTCGCAGGTGTCGCCGCGTCGAGCTCCAAGGTGCGCTCGCGGGCCGCCGCTGCCGCTGCCGCCGCGTCGATCACCGTGGCGCGGGCGGGCCGCCGCTGCCGTCGCCGCGTCGAGCTCCGACAAGGTTGAGTGCCGCGTCGCCACCATCGTCGTCCAGGGCCGCCGTGGCCGACTGCACCGACACGGGATGCCTCGTCGACCTCAACGACTGCTGCCCAGACGAGCTCCGCGGTGCATCGCGGCCGTGCACACGTCGCCACCCACCAAGGTACCGTTTAGTTCCAAAAACTTTGCCAATTTTTTCAAGATTCGCCGTCACATCGAATCTTTGGACGCATGCATGAAGCATTAAATATAAATAAAAATTAAAACTAATTACACAGTTTAGATAAAATTCACGAGACAAATCTTTTAAGCCTAATTAGACTATGATTGGACACTAATTGCCAAATAACAACGAAAATGCTACGGTACCATTTCGCACTAAACAAGGCAAGTGCTCGATAGAATGCCAGCAATGGAGAGAGGGGGTGGTAACATCACCGCACTATGGTGCAGGGTAACTGTACTACCACGAAACAAATACAGTCTATTCAACCTGGCTCATTCGGTACAACGAATCAAACACCAAACACGGCAGGTTGCAGCTAAGGAGCCGGGCTCGGGCTGGTCAGCCGGCCATGCCGGGCAGGGCCACGTTACCGAACAGACCCTGAGTGATTGACGGAGGATGGTGATACGATATCCACGGAGTTGTCGCTTCTCCGTTGATGGATGTCGTTTTTACCTATTTAAAACGTTCCACCTATACAACGCCATTTTTGCTATTAGATTTTTTTTTTAAACAAAAGGTTCATTTCCTCTCGGAGTTGGCTGCTGCAAAATGCTGTAGGTTCATATCCTCAAATTTTTTGATGGATGGAAGAGCTTTGGGCTTGTTTATTTCTGATTAAATTAAATCTGTTGACTGCGAGATGTGAGAAAATCCTGCCAAACATCTTTGCAGCACACATAATTCTTTCTATAGCAGGAGACACTCATCGCGAGATTGAACCAACGGTCGTCATACCACACCATGCATGGTAGTGCATGGTCCCAAACACGCTCTTTGATTGATACATTATTTCCTTTCTTACTATTTTCCTTAGAGTAAGTGCATTGACACATAGGCAGTCTCGTATATCGTCTCATGCAGTGTCACATTAAATTTTTGATGACATAGAGAAGAGAGAGAGAGGTAAGAGAAAAAGATGGTTGTTTGGCGAAGCAACCACCTCATAAGCTATAATTTAGGATTATAAGACAACTTATACACTATTGTACAAGTGGTTATTGTCATGCAACTCAAAAACCTTCCTCTGTTGTATGAACAAATTAAGATCCTAGAATTACTATGTGACGACTTATTGTACGTATTATCTCTTAAACCGTCTCATAATTATATGACACTATATGAGACTATCTATGAGACAATACCAATGTACTTGTCATAAGGAAAATCCATAATCTACCCAACTGCCGGAGCCGTGATCTTCCTCCTCCTCTACGCATCTCTGTTCTGCGGACACGGTCTATCCAACGTCCAGGCAGGCAGCATCTGAATTGATAAACCGCTGTGTTTGCATGACATCCCCCTCTACTGTGATTTTTTTTTATTTTTAACATATTTTTTTAAACTATTTGTAAAACTAACATTGTTTTTTTCAAAACTAATATTTTTGGACGTGTCTGTTTGCACGGTGCGGCTAATTCATGCTGCCGCACCATGCTTAGAGGCACGGCAGGGGGCAGTCAACAGCTGCAGCGACCGCTGACGTGGCAGGTCTGACGCACCACCTGTCACAGCGCGGCGGGCCTGCCGCGCCACGCATCATGGCGCAGGGGCTGCCATGCCACACATCACGGCGCGGCATCTCCTTGTACCCGGCCTCGCTTCCCTTTCTTTTTCTCTTTGTCTCACTCGGCCACCACCACGCCGTGCCGCGCCCGACGTGCCACGCCGCGCTGCCACCACGCCCAGCGCGCCTGCGCCCGACGCGCCACGCCGTGCCACCACCCCGCCGCGGCCCGCCGTGCCCCACCCAGCATGCCCGCGACCCCGGGCGCCGCGCCCGCTGCTGTGTGCCAGTCCTCCCTGACTCCATCTCCATCTCCCCTGTCTCGTTGCCTCCCTTATTGCCGCCGCCGTCCCTCCATCTCCCCACTGCCACGTGCCGCCCCGTCCTCATCGCCGCCCCTCAATCTCTCCGCACTGTCTCAAGCCATGAAGGACATTGTTGCGCTGCCCATCGTTGTCCTCCAAAAGGAGGGGATTGCCGCCGGCCGGCTGGCCATTGCCGTCGCCCTCCAGAAGTAGGCCGCTATCGGCCGGCCATTGTCGCCTGCGACAATCTCCTTTCCATTGGTGGATTGTGGTGACTCATAATCTTTGTCAAGGTAATGCTCTTCTGCATCTCTGTCAATTTTTTTGTTAGGGTTAGGATTTAAATTTAGTTTGACTGGATAGAGATTTATACAATTAGTTAGCAAAGATATGTAGTGAAGTTAGTAAATATCAATGTTTTCCTAAACGGTAAACGATCTTTATACGGTCGTCCTTCGTTTAGCGTTTAGGTTGTTTACAAGGTGTTTAAACAAAGTTAAACGGTCTAAACGGTTTTGTATTTTTTAAAAAAAAATACATATAATTATATATGTGCATGTAAAAATCAAGTATTCTAGCATTTATACATATTTATCCGAGTAAAAATCAATTATTTTGGTATGTATATATATTTATGCATGTGAAAAGAACCAAATATAGATATTTATGCATGTAACATATCAAGTGTACACATTTATAAATATAATAAACTTAAGTATATAAATTTATCCATACAAAACTGAACTAGATTTACCACGTGTTCGCCTAAACAGCCGTTTAAACAGCTGTTTAGCCCATTTAATACAGTTTATCTCCGTTCCGTTTAGGCCGTTTAGACCTTTTTTGACCGTTTAAACGGTCAACCCGTTTATCCCCTAAACAAAATAGTTTACCACCGTTTACCGTTTAGTGGTCGTTTAATCGACTGTTTAGGCCGTTTAGGTGAACACTGGTAAATATAAGTTATGTATTGTTTTGCAGTTAGTTTTGCGGTTAGCTAGATATGTATAGTTAGTAAAGTTACTTAGTATTGTAAGTATATGTATTAGTATTAGTGTGTTTAGTGTAGTTAGTTAGTATAGTTAGTTAGAATTGTTGGTATAGGTATTAATATTAGATTAGTGTTGGTGTGGGACCCACGAGATACCCCGTAAGGAAGGGAGAAGACCTAGTCTAATTAGGATTCTTCCCCTGTAATCTTAGTAGCAGTATTACCCTGTAATCCTACTAGAAACTCTCATTGTAAACCGACTAGGACTCTGGCCTCCTGACTATATAAAGAAGGGCAGGGCTCCTTGGATCGGGGGTTCAGAGGACAATTGTACGACACAACACTTTACAATCAATCCAACGCAAAGGCTAACGCCGACTGGACGTAGGGCTATTACTCGATCATCAATCAAGAATCCGAACCAGGATAAATCGACTGTCTCTTGCGTTAACCGTCGAGTTCTGCATACGCTGAAGCCCAAACATACTAGGAGTACTTTTTTCTTCAAAAAGGTACACACCACGCAAAGATCTCACGAAGCGCTACATGGTTTCGCTCAAGAAAGCACTCGGACGATGTTTGTTCCTGCTCGACGAGACTTGAAGGAACAAGACGAGGCTTCCAGAACTCAACCGTGAAGTGCTCGAGGGATTATCTGTGCAGGACCCATGGGATACCCCGCAAGGAAGGGAGAAGACCTAGTCTAATTAGGATTCTTCCCCTGTAATCTTAGTAGCAGTATTACCCTATAATCCTACTAGGAACTCTCATTGTAAACCGACTAGGACTCTAGCCTCCTAACTATATAAAGGAGGGCAGGGCTCCTGGGATCGGAGGTTCAGGAGACAATTGTACGACACAACACTTTACGATCAATCCAACGCAAAGGCTAACGCCGACTGGACGTAGGGCTATTACTCGATCATCGATCAAGGGTCCGAACCAGGATAAATCGATTGTCTCTTGCGTTAACCGTCGAGTTCTGCATACGTTGAAGCCCAAACATACTACCCCAAGGACCCCCGTGGCAGGCTATCGGTGGTCAAACATCGATAGCTGGCACGCCAAGTAGGTGCTTTTGGCAACTTTGCATCCGAGAGCTCGACGGACCTCGACAACATGATCTTCTCAAAGGGATCAACCTTCATCTTTGATTCATGGATCTGCGAGGCAGGCGACGATGGCAAGCTCCAAGGCCGTCTCCTTGAAGATTCGGATCATCATCAGGACTTTTCCGTTTTAGCGACAACGACAGATCAGCTTGCCTGAAGATTCGCGCAGCTCGTGATGTCCAATCCAACTCAGATTTCGTGACTTCACGCATCCGATTCAAACTCAGGTTCTGTTTCTGAGATGAAGTCTTATCTGAGTTCTTTCAAAAAACCAAGTTCTTTTCTGACAAGGCTCCGGAATACGACATCAACCTATCAAGAATACTACTTGAAGTACACTTAGAGTACTTCAAAGAAGTCGGGTCCTCTTCTGTTCGGACTCCACAAAATGGCAACATCTTATCAGACATGGCCCAAAGGATCCACCTATCTCATGCTTAGAATGCCACTGAAAGGAGCTCAGGAAGGTCTTGTCTTAACTATAACGTCTCAAGACTGCATCGTCCACTGGCTAGGTTCTGTTCCTGAGGATAGCAACACCCAACTAGTCAACAATGCAACAACAACAGCTCTACCCTACCAAGAAGGAGACTCGATCTGTGACCTTGAAGCCTCTACTGAAGTTATTAACAACTCTGGCAGTCCGGAAACCAAAGACGATGATAGAACAACTCACGCTAGAGAAGCATTCATGATTCGCCATCCTCAATCGCCGTTGGTCCCCCCAGAAGCACCCGATGTTAGGTCTTCAGATGAATCTGAATCCAACATATCACCATTTATTCAGGGGCACGATGGTGAGACTGAGAGTCAGAGGCAAGCTAGAGAGAAAGAACAAATTGAAACAAGGACGTCAACGCCGTGCTAAGCAACAAAAGGAAACTTGGATCAAATACGAGTCAGAACTAGCCGAGTACAATAGAAGAAAATCAGAACGAGAGGTCGAAGAAGGACGAGCAGCGAATACACCCTACGATAAGATCCGAGAAGCACTAGAAGAACTCAGAGCAACTTCACATCCCAATGAAAAACAAGAACAGCTTCGGGACTTCCTCTGATCAACAGTCCTAAGGACGCACGACGGAAGGGCCCACTCAAGACTACTAGACAGGTCAACATCTCATGAACGGGAAGATCAAAATCAAAGGAAGTTCGCTTTTGAAAGACTTGGACCAAGTGGAAGTCACAATAGAGAAAGTAGGAGAAATCATAGTCAAAACGACCGGGTCGAACAAACAAGAAAGGCCAGAAGCAAAGCACCTACTCGGACAGCCATGCAAAACTACTCTCACCAAGACAATAGTTGGCAAGAAGGGGGCGCTGAATCAAAATATACAGATGCCAGAACGCACGATAGATTTCCCTGTTTTGCAAACAGACTTGCTTCAATACGACTACCTCACAAGTTCAAGCCGTCCAACCACTCCAAGTATGATGGCAAGACCGAACCAAAGCAATGGCTCAGGATTTACTCGCAATCGATTGAATTGGCCGGAGGGGAAGATGACATCAAAACCTTGTTCTTTCCCATGGCCCTAGAAACCATGCCACTTCAATGGTTTGACAAATTGAATCCAAGATCAATCAGAAATTAGGAGGACTTGCAAAGAGCTTTCTGTGAAAATTTCACGGGTATTATTACACACCCAATCACCCACGTAGAGTTAAAAGGACTCAAGTAGAAAGGAGGTGAAAGTCTTAGAAATTACTATCGATGATTTGGTGAACTACGAGCTCAAGTACATGACATCACACAATGAGAAGTAATCGAAGCTTTCTATCATGGAATCATGGCTAGGTGGCAATTTCAAGACTTCTGCAAAGAAAATCCAAGAAACAACGAAGAATTCAGATGAACAGTAGAAAAGATGATTACTGTAGAGGAGAAGACACGAGAAAGATTCCTAGAGAGAAACAACAGAGACAACTCGGACAGGTAAAATCCTCCAAATGACAGACATCAGGAGAGAAAGCGTGGTCCAGACAACACAGTAGCAATGGCTGACAAATCAAAGAAGTTTTGAAAACCCAAAAGATATGACAACATTGAGAACATACGTTGCCCATTGCACCCCAATGGAAAGCACACCATCAGAAATTGCTACACCTTCAACGAAAGATACACAAGAAAAGATAGTAAGGGGAACAATAAAGAAGATAATAAAAAAGAAGAAGATGACAACCATGAAGACAAGGGATTCCAAAAATCCAGAGAGACAGTGGCAATAATCTTCACCGGGGTTCTAGATTCTAGAAGCAAACATCAAGAAAAGCTAGCATTACAAACCATCATGGCAGCAGAACCCGCTACACCAAGATATCTAAATTGGTCAGAGTATCTAATCCAATTCTCAAGAGAAGACCAATGGACCATTGTAGGAAACGCAGGCCATTACCCACTAGTTCTAGATCCGACCATTGCCGGTATGACTGTTACGAAAGTACTAATCAATGGAGGAGTCGGACTCAACATCATCTTTTCAGAAACACTAAGGAAGATGGGACTACAACTCGCTGGGATGATTACACCAACAAGTACACCTTTTTATGGCATAGTTCCCGACAAGGCAGCCATGCCACTCGGGCAAATCACTCTACCAGTTACTTTTGGGACTCCCTCGAACTACCGTACAGAGTTCATCAAGTTTGAAGTTGTAGACTTTGATTCATCATACCACGCAATCCTTGGGCGCCCAGCACTAGGAAAATTCATGGCAATACCACATTATCCGTACCTATTACTTAAGATGCCAGGACCTAACAGTGTCCTTTCTCTTCAAAGCAATTTGAAGCACGCCTTTGACTACGACATTTAGGCAATCCAAATTGTAGCCAAAGCACAAGCCGGCAATGGTAGAAAAGAAATAGCCACTATTGTCGCAGAAATAAGCTAGGAAGAATTAGAGATATCGGCTAAAAAGCCCAGCATCCTCGCACCACCAAAAGAAGCCGACGTCAAGCAAATCGACCTGGGCACTGGTGATCCCTCCAAAACAGCAACCATCAGCGCCCACCTCTCAGCAAATAGGAACTCGCGCTCACCAACTTTCTTCGGGACAACAAAGATATCTTCGCTTGGAAGCCAGCTGACATGCCAGGTGTCCCAAGAGAGTTGGCTGAGCACAGAATTGATATCAATGAAGGCTCCAAGCCCGTAAAGCAATGACTATGATGATTCTCACTCGATAAGAAGGCAACAATTAAAAAGGAAATTACAAAACTAATGGCAGCCGGATTCATCAGAGAAATCCTCCATCCAGATTGGCTAGCAAACCCAATTTTGGTATAGAAAAAGAATACAGACGAGTGGAGCATGTGTGTCGATAGCAGGATCTCAACAAACACTGCCCCAAAGATCTGTTCGGGCTACCACGCATTGATCAGATAGTGGATTCAATAGTAGGATCTACCCTATTATCCTTCCTTGATTGCTATTTAGGATATCACCAGATTGCATTAAAGGAACAAGACCAGAGCAAGACATCTTTCATCACTCCATTCGGTGCCTACTGCTACAAAACCATGTCATTTGGACTCAAAAATGCTGGTGCGACTTACCAAAGAGCTATCCAAACATGCCTCGATGATCAGATCGGCGAAAACATAGAAGCATACGTGGATGATGTAGTGGTAAAGACAAAGAACCCGGATACACTAATTGAAG
The DNA here is from genome assembly GCF_019320115.1 of Miscanthus floridulus. Lineage (NCBI taxonomy): Eukaryota > Viridiplantae > Streptophyta > Magnoliopsida > Poales > Poaceae > Miscanthus > Miscanthus floridulus. The sequence goes on along the minus strand of NW_027097990.1, from coordinate 34,160 downwards.
ACCTAAAGCAAACCTTTGAAAACCTGAAAAGATGGAGGTGGAAATTGAATCCAAACAAATGTGTATTAGGAGTTCCTTTAGGACAACTACTCAGATTCCTGGTCAGTCATCGTGGAATCGAAGCAAGCACCAAGCAAATTTGAGACATAACAGAGATGGGCTCTCCTCGAAGTGTCAAAGATGTGCAGAAAATAACAGGCTGCATGGTGGCCCTCAATCATTTCATATCAAGACTGGGAGAAAAAGGGTTATCTTTCTTTAAATTGCTGAAGAAGACAGACAAGTTTGAGTGGACAGAAGAAGCCAATGAAGCTTTCAAGAAGCTCAAGGCATACCTCACCTCCTCACCAGTTCTCACACCTCCAAAGAAATACAAAGACATGATGCTATACATTGCAGCAACTTCTATGGTGATCAGCACTGCGATTGTCATAGAAAGAGAAGAAGAAGGGCGTGTATATAAAGTACAACGTCCCATATACTACATCAGCGAAGTACTATCAGAATAAAAAATCAGCGAAGTACTATCAGGATTACCGTGGTAACAGATTTCCCACTCAGAGACATCCTACACAACAGAGATGTAATAGGGTGCATATCTAAGTGGGCAGTTGAACTTGGTACTCTCAATATCGATTTCACCCTACAGAAGGCAATTAAATCTCAAGCCCTGGCTGATTTTGTGGCTGAATGGACAGAAATTCAACAACCTATGTCAAATACCATCATTGATCACTAGAAGATGTACTTCGGCGAATCACTCAAGCTAGGCGAAGCCGGTGCAGGCATCCTCCTAATTTCTCTAGACAGAAAGTAACTCAAGTACGTCCTTCAGATATTATGGCAAGCTACAAATAATGAAGCAGAATACGAAGCCCTCATCCACGGGCTACGAGTGGCAATTACCCTCGGAATCAAGCGTTTACTCATTTACGGTGATTCAACAGTGGTAATCAATCAAGTCAATAAAGATTGGGACCGCGTCAAAGAAAACATGGGTGCTTACTATGCTGAAATACAAAAGCTCAAAAAACATTTTCAAGGATTAGAAATTCTACATGTCCTGCGCGATTCTAATATTACGGCAAATATCCTCGCCAAGCTTGGATCAGACAAGGCGAAGGTCCCACCTGGTGTATTCATAGAGGAGTTATCAGCTCCCTCTATCAAACAACCCGGTGAGATAACCCCTAAAATCTCAGCTAAAGACACCTAGATTTTGGTAATCACCACTTCATGGACCTAGGTTTTTATTGATTACATCAAAGAGAATAAGTTGCCAGCGGAAAAAGAGGAAGCTACCTGAGTTGTTTGCAGAAGCAAGAATTACGTCTTAGTAGGAGACAAGCTCTACAGAAGAGCCGCATCATCAGGAGTACTCCTAAAATGCGTCTCATTTGAAGAAGGCAAAGAGATCCTAGACAAAATACACTCAGGCTGCTGTGGAAATCATGTCGCTTCAAGAACACTTGTCAGTAAAGCATTCCGCATCGGTTACTACTGGCCAACCACTTTGAAAGACACAGAAGAACTCATCAGAAGATGCAAAAGTTGTCAAATGTTCGCAAGACAAGCTCATGTGCCAGCTCACAACTTCATCTGCATACCACCTGCTTGGCCTTTCTCCTGCTAGGGGCTGGATCAAGTAAGACCTCTCAAGAAAGCAAAAGGCAGCTTCGAGTACATCTTTGTAGCAATTGACAAGTTCACTAAATGGATTGAATTCAAACCACTCACAAAATACAGCACAGCCAAAGCAGTCGAGTTCATCCAAGACATTATGCACCGCTTCGGCATGCCCAATCGAATCATCACGGGTTTGGGTTCTCCCTTCACGGCCACAAAATTCCAAAGTTGGGCATAGGACTACGGTTTCAGAATAGATTATGCATTAGTCACACATCCAGATGCCAACGGACAGGTAGAAAGGGCAAACAGACTCATACTAGCTAGATTAAAACTAAGACTGTATGAAGAACTAGTGGACTATGGATCAAAATGGATTGAAGAATTACCCAAGGTTGTATGGGAGCTACGGACTCAAATAAGCAGAGCAACCGGATACTCACCTTTCTTTCTGGTTTATGGATCAGAAGCCGTACTACCTGCAGACTTGATCTGGACGTCACCAAGGATAGAACAATACGACGAAGGAGAAGTAGAACACACCCAAAGATTAGAAATCGATAGTACAGAAGAAGTCAGAGTAAACGCTACCCTCCAATCCGCAAGATACCTCCAAGGACTAAGACACCACTACAACAAGAATACCCAGTCTTGATCATTACAAGTCGGAGACCTAGTACTAAGAAGAATACAAAAAACCGACGGACACCATAAACTACTCAGTCCATGGGAAGGTCCTTTTATCGTCACAAAAGTCACCGGACCAGGCACATATAAGCTAATAACTGAAGATGGAAGAGAAGTCAACAATACATGGCACATCAGTCAGCTACAAAGATTCTATGCATGAAAACAACTCAAGGGAAAATATGTATACAAGACACAAGAGATCAACGATCATGATCAACAAAGATATCGCTCATCAACAACATATGTATTATTATGGCTTATCAACGATTCACGATCAATAAAGATGGTCTTTCCACAAAACATATGTCTTGTTATGACTTTCTCCGAAGTTGTCTTCAATAAGCAAAATGGCTGAAAAGACACCTGAGCATACCGGCCGAGAGCAAAATAGCTGAAAAGACACTTGAGCCCACCGATGAGGGTAGCTAATAAGCTAACACCCAAACTAAAAAGCAAAATGGCTGAAAAGACGCCTGAGCATACCGGCTGAGAGCAAAATAGCTGAAAAGACACTTGAGCCCACTGATGAGGGTAGCTAATAAGCTAACACCTGAACTAAAAAGCAAAATGGATGAAAAGACGCCTGAGCATACTGGCCGAGAGCAAAATAGCTAAAAAGACGCTTGAGCCCGCCGATGAGGGTAGCTAATAAGCTAACACCCGAACTAAAAAGCAAAATGGCTTAAAAGATGCCTGAGCATACCGGCCGAGAGCAAAATAGCTGAAAAGACGCTTGAGCCCGCCGATGAGGGTAGCTAATAAGCTAACACCCGAACTAAAAAGCAAAATAGCTGAAAAGATGCCTGAGCATACCGGCCGAGAGCAAAAGAGTTGAAAACATGCTTAAGCCCACCGAGGAGGGTAGCTCATAAGCTAACACCCAAACCAAAAAGCAAAATGGCTAAAAAGACGCCTGAGCATATCGGCCGAGAGCAAAAGAGCTAAAAACATGCTTGAGCCCACCGATGAGGGTAGCTAATAAGCTAACACCCGAACTAAAAAGCAAAATGACTGAAAATAAGCCTGAACATAAATCAGAGCAATTTCAAGACAAGACCCTCTAGCTCCTTGTTTCAAATAGGAAGAGGCTCAGGGGCTACACTCAGAAGGTCCCAAGAAGCACCACAAAGTTTCGCTCAAGAACGCACTCGGACGACGCTTGTTCCCGCTAGACAAGACTTGAAGGAACAAGATGAGGCTTCTAGAACTCTACCGTGAAGTGCTCGGGGGCTACACCAGAATGCTGATCACATCTTGAGTTAAGCAAAAAAGCTGAGATTGTTGGTCCTAAGTCTTTTCAGTACTAACAAGAACACGAAGTTTGTCAAGACAACGATCTACACCGAGTTGTTTCACACGGCACAGACGAAAGCTAGACAAGTACTTGGCAAAACAAGAAAATTTGTCAAATACAATGATCTACAAACACCGAGTGGTTTATACAACGCAGATGAAAGTCAGAATGGATAACTACTTGGACAAAATTCTGATCACTTGGACAACACATTTAAAGAGTAAGCAAGGATTAGACATCTAGACAAAGAAGACGTCAACAAAGATAAAGGATCTTCATTCAAGAAAAAGTATAAGTATTCTATTACAAAAGCCAGAGTACAAAGGTCAATTACATTCAAGCATTGTCATCAGGAGTAGAGACATCAATGTTAAGATTATCTACAATCTTCCTGGCTAAGTCATCAACCTCAGGCTCCAACCTCTCAACAGCATCCAAGTACTCTTGGCTCTCGGCTTCATCGACGACCTTGGACAAAGGAAAATCCGGGGAAAGAACCCAGACCTAGGCAAGAACATTCCTAGTGCAAAGATGGGCACAACGCTTCACGAACTCCTAGAAACGGGTCGGCACTTGGGGAATGAATTGAGCCCAAGAATGACCATCGTCTGCTGAAGTTCGAAGAAGGTCGGCTACTGAACGAAAAGACTTCCACAAAGCTTTCCAGTTTTCAGTAGTCGTTGCCAACTTACCAGTCAAGTCCTCGACGGTCTTTTGGGCCTGCACAAGATCTCTGTCAGCTCCACGCCTAATTAATTTAGCAAGTGCGATTTCTTCTTCAGCTTGAGTAATTACCTCCTCAGCCTTATTATGGCTAGTTCGAACGAGCATCTTCATCTCCTCGATACCCTCTGAGAGCTTCTACTTTTCAACTCGGAGAGCTAGACCAAACAAGAAAATACAAGTCAGCAGAGAAGCAAATTTGGATACAAAGGGAAGTGAAAAAGAACTCGCGATACCATGGCACTCTTTCTTCATGGACTCCATATTTTTTAGGGCCTCCTGGGTAGCCACATCCCGCTGTTTTTCCACCTCAACTACCTGGGTGTGGAGGGCTTTCTCCTCATTCTGATGTGTTTGACGCTCAGACTCCAACTCGGCCCGACAGAGATCAAGCTCAGTCTTTAGAGTACTCACCTCAGAAGACAACTTCTTCTCATTCTCAGACGAGAAAAAGAAGCTGGTATGATCATGGGAAAAAGACTGGGCAAAAAGAAAGAAAGAAAAACAAGAAATGAGGATAGGAGAAAAACGAACACCCAAAGAAAGAATTGCAGAAAAACTTACCTAGAGCCTTTCCCCAAAAGAAGTCACGAGGGTCGACAAGCTTCCCCAGGCAACGGTTAGCTCCAACAATCGATGAGTGGCATCAAACTTCTGCACCACATCATCGGCCGAAGGCGGACCACCAAAAGCAAGAAGAGGAGAGGAAGAAGATGGCTGAGGCGAAGAAGCCATGACTAGGGCAATCTCCTAGGAAGCAATGGCCAGTACCTCTGATGAACCCATAGCCACGGCCACGGTCACCTCGGGAGTTGGAACAGCCAACCCCTCAGATGAACCCGCCGCCATGGCCACAGTCACCTCGGGAGCCGACAATTCAGCAGTAGTGGACTCTGTCCCTCTCACAGCCACCTCGGCAACCGTACGTTCTGAGTCCTAAGACTCAGTACGCAAGGGCGCACTAGAGGTTTGACAAGAAGTAGACTAGAGGCTTGGGGAAGACGAAGGCCTGAAAGTTGATAAGGAAACTCGTCAAAAAGAATAAGAAAAAAGGAGAACAAAAGCAAAGAAATAAAACCATAATTCACTTACCCAGCTATCTTCTTCTTCATAAAGCCAAAAGAAGACCTCGCAGGGGGAACCACAGCAACAAAAACATCACTGCCACCCTGCGACAAGAGCGGCGTAGCCGGTACTAGAGCCCTAGAAGAACTCAGTAACGAAGCTACAGAAGAACTCAGCGCTGGACCTCCAGAAGAACTAGTACCCGACAACCGATTACTACAAAGAAATCAAGACCAAAGTCAGAACAAAGGAGGGTTTCAACAACAGGAAGACGAAAAAAGAACTCACCGACGTGCAATAAGAGGCACATCATCAACCTCGTCCTCCTCACTCTCAACCAAGGCCACCATGGCTCCAGCTGAAAAAGGACTAAAGTACTCGATCAAAGATATAAGCAAAAAAACAAAAGCACAGAGCGTATTAATATGCTCACCTAAGAGCATGCTAGCTACGACTGGAGTACATAGATGAGTACTCGTCTGACAGGACTTCTTAGCAGCAGATGGAGCAGAAGAAGAACTATCCGCTCGCCCCCGCTTGCCGACACTGTGAGGGCCTCGAGGAACTAGACAAGGAACATACTCTTCATATACGTCAGAAAATGTGAAAGAAACACTAGGAAGCATTATGGCGGTTTGTGACTTACTAGTTAAAGAAGCCCCAGCAAGACTACCCCCAGCCCCCATGATGGCAGGGAGGTCATGAAGGGGAATCGGGTCAACGAAGTTACGCCCCAATTCCTACAAAAAGAATAAGAAAACAAGACAAGGAAGATTAAGCGAAAATAGATACAACAAAAAGAAATACAAAAAGTACCCACGCCAAGAGAAAACAACTTACAGCTAGAGGCGGGTTCTTCGCACAGAACTCGGAGATAGTAAGCGGGACAACGCTTGCTCCTTTCAGCATCTTCTGAAGACACTCGAGTACCTCCTCGTCGGTCAACTCAATGACAGGGACCATGCGTGAAGGATCCTCAGCCCTAGAGTACTCGAAGCCAAAGTTCTCTCGCTCCTTCAGAGGCTGAACACGATGGCGAAGAAAACTCGAGACGATTCCAAACCCGATCAAGCCCCGCTGCTTCAGAGTGCTTATTCGCTTAAGGAACGGCTGGATAGCCTAGAGCTCGTCCGATGTCAGGGAGTTCTTTTCCCACCGGTCGTTAACCGAGGGACCAGATCCAGAATGTACAGCGAGAGAAGGAATCAAAATGGTGGCATAGAACCAGTCTGCATGCTAATCCCTCACAGAATCAACTAGGTCATAGTCAAAGAACTTGCTTTTAAGACCCTGGTGAAACTGAATCCTGGAGTCGCCAAGAACATTGGTGTCTTTATAGTGGGGTTAAGGCTTCAGACGAAAGAAGTGATGGAAGAGAGAAAGAGAAGGAGGAATTCCAAGGAAAGCTTCACAGAGATGTACAAAAACAGAAAGATGGAGGATGGCATTGGGAGTTAGATGGTTCAGACTAACCCCAAAATATCTGAGAAATTGATGAAGGAAGGCAAAAGCAAGAAGGCAAAGTCCAACATGGATAAAAGAGACAAAAAGAATAATCTCACCAGGAACTGGAGCAGGGACCCGATGCTCGCCCGAAACTCTCCATTCAGCAATGCCCTTGCTCTGGATCAGACCATCGCCGGCAAGCTCGCGAAGCTGGTCTTTAGTCATTGTCGGAGCTGGCCAAGCCTTCTAGGCAGCCCTCATGGCCACAAACTCTTGGTTCTTGATCATGGAAAGAGACGACTCCTCATCCATGAAGGTTGCTTGGGACTTGCTCATGGCTTTCTTCCTACCCATGAACTAACGGAGGCAAAAAGGTACTAGGGAAACAGAAAGCTCGGACGACAACACTCAGACAGCGGCGGCAATGATGATGACGGAGGAGCAAAGGCTAGGGTTTTGAAGGCAAAGGTAGGGTACCAAAGAAAAGGAGGAGAAATGTGTTTAAATAGATTTTACACCGGTAAAAACACGGCCCACCAGGCCCATTTTAACATGGCATGAGGATGCAATGGTTCATTTACCGATGCAGCTAAAATGATGGATGGCTCAAATCCACACAACGGTACAGTTCAATGGGTAGATTTTGGACTTATCCATCCAACACCACGGCATAATTATCATATCACCACAAAAGAACTCATCAACAATGAAGCAAAGAAGGGTAATCGCACAAGGAGCGCAACAACCCGGTCCTTACAGAAAGAACTCAGAAATCTCATCAACAACCAGGACAACAGGAAAATAAGGAATTGCAACTTAGAAGACAAGATTCTTTCCATTATAACTAGTTTCAAAAATAGAAGATTACACATCTTATAAGACCCAGCGAACTCGGTACCACGAAAAGCAAAGTAGCAAAGAGGAACTCGGACACGGCTAGGCTCTGGAACGACTACGCGTTCCAAATTGCTACTGGGAAGGACAAACCACCCTTGGCTACACTATTTTCTTCAAAGGACGGACGCAGTGCATCCAAGGTGGAAATCAGCAGCAAGGCGGGACAACATAGAGCAGAGAAGGCCAGTAGGCATCTGTCTACCCAAGACCGATGTGATGCTGGATATGGTGGTGATCTGCACCGAACAGTCTCAGGACAGGCGACGAGGATCAACCAAGAACTGCCAGATGAAGGAACGAAGCCCACATCACAAGACTTCCTCCAACTACCACCACATACATCCTGGTACATTGCTGCTGCAGGATTAGCCTACCTCTAATCCCTATCACAAGACTCCCTCCAGCTATGGCAAGACATACAAGAATTGCAAAATACACCCGGGGGCTGCTCTACTTCACAAACTACCATATTCATGACTACAGAGACTTCAGAACAAGCAACAAAATGCTCAATGAATCAAAACAACACTCTAGGAGGGTATTTATAGACCGAAGGAGCGGTGCACGTGGACCAGGAGCACAAAAGAAACAAGCCTAACAAAGGACATAGTGAAAAGACAGAATTCAATGAAAAAGGACTCAGAGATGAAGGAACAGTACTCAAGGACAAGCATATTCAAAAGGATATACCAACACTGTACAACTCGTGAACAAACAGCATTCACACTCAACCACCACCATACGACTACATCTGACAACAATAGACTACCAGAGAATATGCTAAGACCCTGCATCTAAGTTTTTCCTGAACAAAACAACCCGGATAAATGCTCGGGGGCTGCAACAGGAGAAGTTCTCAGTTCTTTTCAAACAACACAAGATTCAAGACCCTCCAACTTTTTGTTTCAAATAGCAAGAGGCTCGGGGGCTACACTCAGTGAGTGCACTTTTTCCTTCAAAAAGCGCACATCACTCAGAAGACTTCTTCAAGACAGATGACTTCAAGACCACATGATAAAAAGAACCCGGACATAACTATATCCGAGCTCTTTTCGACAAAGAACCCGGGTATATGCTCGGGAGCCTTTCGACGAAGAATCCAGACGATTTCAAGAAAAGACCCTCAAGCTCCTTGTGCCAAACAGCAAGAGGCTCGGGGGTTACATCCAAATGGGAGTATTTTTTTTCTTCAAAAAGGTACACACCACGCAAAGATCTCACAAAGCGCTACACGGTTTCGCTCAAGAAAGCACTCAGACGACGCTTGTTCCTGCTCGACGAGACTTGAAGGAACAAGATGAGGCTTCCAGAACTCAACCATGAAGTGCTCGGGGGCTTGTCAGTGTGGGACCCATGGGATACCCCGCAAGGAAGGGAGAAGACCTAGTCTAATTAGGATTCTTCCCCTATAATCTTAGTAGCAGTATTACCCGGTAATCCTACTAGGAACTCTCATTGTAAACCGACTAGGACTCTAGCCTCCTGACTATATAAAGGAGGGCAGGGCTCCTTGGATCGGGGGTTCAGAGGACAATTGTACGACACAACACTTTACGATCAATCCAACGCAAAGGCTAACGCCGATTGGACGTAGGGCTATTACTCGATCATCGATTGAGAGTCCAAACCAGGATAAATCAACTGTCTCTTGCGTTAACCATCGAGTTCTGCATACGCTAAAGCCCAAACATACTGTCCTAGGGACCCCCGTACGCACGACGATTTCGATGACCTAATGAAGTTTCTGAAATGCTTTTGTAGATGGATTGTTGTGTTAGAGTTTTCTATAGAGAAAGTGTTAGGAGAGAATATGGTATGTTTGAGGTTATGGAAGAAGAATTGGAATGGTTTGATGAACCTCCTAGCTTCAACGACCCTTGTGTCCGTTTGAATGCAAAGTTTGACAGTGATTTCACACTTAAGGGGAGGTTTGATACTAGGAAGACTAGGGCACACTATGTCCTAATGCCCTTGCATGACCCTGCTCACTGGTCTCGCTACAATAGGGTGCTCTAAGGTTCCAATGTGCCCATAGCTGAGGTGGTGGTGGAGAATGGGTATAGGATGCATGGTGTCATGGACAGGCCATCCATTGACGGTGTTGGAGGCAATGAGCAAGAATTGGGGGTCGAAGGGGAAGCAACTCAGGGTAACATGGATTTGGATGGTAGTTTCATTCAAGTCAAGTAGGATGTATAAGCAATGACTTCGATGTGAACGAGTTCAATCTGGAAGAGGAGTATGCGGAGGAGGATAGGATCGATGATGTAGTTAGCAGTGATTCGAACAATTTAGATGATGACAAGGGAGGTAGACATGCTATGCCAGTACCTGTTCATGGTATGCCATTACCAATACCAACTGAGGTTTTGCATGCTATCCAGGCTCAGGGGAGACTAGTCACAAATTTGCCATCAGATGATACCCCCTATGATTCATGGGGTAGAATTAGTGAAGCGCAACAGTATGTTTCACCACCACCTTACATAGCGACTGAGCTTGAGCAACTAAGGTCAATGAACATACCTTTCAGGGGCGTTCCAAACTATAGGGGTGTCAGCATGATAGATATGGCAGTTTGTGATACCGGTCTCCAAATATGTAGGAAATCATTGTATGACCTTGAGAAAGAAATCCTTAGGAAGGGGATGATATTCAATACAATGTCACAGATGAAGCTCTTCCTTTAGGACTATGCTATGTATCACCATAGGCCGTACATCGTCACTCATTCGGACCAGGAGTTGAGGTACCACATGATATGAAAAAATGGTTGTATGTGGAGGTTAAATGCATGAAAGAGACAAAGTGATGGCAAATGGAGGATAAGTAAAGTGGTCGAACCCCACACTTGCCTAACAAATAGGGGGAAGGAAAATCATCAATAGCTCACTACACATTACCTTGCCCATCGTACATTGGGGCTCGTTGATGACAATAACGACATTTCAGTGTCTTCTTTACAACAGTCCATATCTAGATTCGTTAAGTATGATGTGAAGTACGGAAAGGCTTGGCGTGCTAACAAAATTGCCTTGGCAATTCATTGGGGTAGTTGGGAGGAAGTGTACAACAGGGTGCCCCGCATCTTATGTGTAATGCATTACTACAACCCTGGCTTGAAATGGTTTGTGGACATCGGAGGGATGTATTTTTGAGACCCATCGAGGCATGTCCTCTATCATGTGTTCTGGTCGTTCGCATAAACGGAACATGCATTCTAGTTTTGTCAGCCAGTCATACTTGTTGATGGCACTTTTCTAACAGGAAAGTATAGGGGCACCTTGATGTTGGCTACTGCTATTGATCCTGAGGACCAGATAGTACCCATGGCATTTGCTTTAGTAGGGGGAGAGAACAATGAATCGTGGTCATGGTTCATGTGGCTCCTACATGTACAAGTGCTTGGCCCATCTTGCACTATATGTTTGATCTCAAACCGTCACCTAGGGCTTCTTAATGTTGTAACTGAGCATATAGATGGGTTTTCGCCTCTAGTGCATAGATGGTGCATGAGACACTTTGTCGCTAATTTCTAGTGGCGTCAGAGGAAGGAGGTATGTGACAAGGTAAAGGCTCTATGTTGTGTACGTACAGAGCACCAGTTCAAAAGACAAAGAGAGAACTAGACAAGATGCTAAATGAAGTAGGAAAGGCCTAGTTAGAGGCACAGATGGAACAGAATGCTAGGTGGGTGTTAGCATATGACGATGGGGGTTTCAGGTATGGCATCATGACCACTAACTCCTCAGAGTCTTTCAACTGTGTATTCACTGGAGTTCGATCGTTGCCTGTGTCTAGAATTGTTGAGTTCTCCTTTTATAAGTACAACAAATATTTTGTCAAGAGGTGGGAACTTACGCAGAGGAATATAGCTGAGCAGGGGCATTTTGGAAAGGCCAAAGCAAAACTTTTGAAGGAGGCTGAGGAATTAGCCACGCAGCACACCGCCGAGTCGTATGGACCCTGTCGCCATATCTTTAGTGTATGGGGCAAGGGTGGCACAAGCTTGGGCGGCGAACATTATGATGGACAAAACTACCGAGTTGATCTTGAAAAAGTAGAGTGCAGTTGCAACGTCCCTCAGATCATGCATGCCCCTTGCTCTCATATGATCATGGCCTGCAGGGTTTGCGGGTATAACTATGAGGATCTGCCATATATGTCACCCTTGTATCTCTGTTCGAACACCGTTAGTATTTGGAAGAGGAGCTTCGAGCCATACCTTGACTCGACACAGTGGCCACCTTATCATGGTTATGACTACGTGCCGCATCCGGATCTAATGAAGGTAGGCAAGGGTAGGAGGAAGAAGAAGCGACTCAAGGGGGACATGGATGCTATGAGAGGGTACGACGAAGACATGTACAGAGGGGGAGACTTCAACGAGACCCGTGGTAGGAATCTTTGCTCCGTTTGCAAAGAACCTGGTCACAAGGCTAGCAGGCATAGAAGACAAGGGGGCAGCAGGTGCATATAGCATACATTATATTATATTAATGTTAATTGTTTGCTATGCTATTTAAAACTACTATGTTAGTACATTGGAACCTTGGAGCTATGTTTATTATGATATATGTTTATTCTCTAATTTTGCATAATACTCCCTCCGTTCCTTAATATCAGCCATATAGTTTTTAGCACCAATATTAACGCACAGCTTGGGGAAGGATGTGAGACTGAGGAAAAAAAGGAAAATCAGGTCATCTTTTCTCTCCCAATCAGATTGCTTCCTAAATCTAAGGGATTGGTTGGGGCATGTGCTATGTACGGTGGGAAGGTTTCCAAACTAATCAGCGTGGGAGCTGATACGTACCTATATTTTGGAATTTTCTTTAGAAATTTATATGGCTTATATTAAGGAACGGAGGGAGTAGTTTATTCCTTTTACATTTACTTTGTTTTTATGCACTAATGTTCCATCATATTATAGTACTCTTAATGTTTGTTCTAACATATCGATTTGAAATTTGAACCAGGATGGGGGATCATTATCCGTAGTACCCCTTTCTTAAGGTGCACTACGATAAGGACCACTGAGCCAAGCGCCTATCAGAGCTTTCAAGAGGACTTGGAACCTCTTAGACTACGCACGCACCAGCCGCACCGCTGGGACAAGTGATACTGGCCGTACATACAGCGTGCCGGCTTCCTTGAGATCGTTCGGGTCTTCAACACTAGGCTATCGATCCTCGACCCTACACTTCTCACTGCTGCTATTGATAGGTATGATTTGATACATGTTTGTGATAGTACAAAGCATTGATTTGTCTCATTGTTTGAATTAAAAAAAATTTGTATTGAATTAAAAACCAACAGATGGAGGCCAGAGACCCACACCTTCCACCTTCCGTGCGGTGAGATGACTATCATAATGCAGGACGTGAAGATGATTATGTGTCTGTGATTGGGGGGGTCTTCCAGTGACTGGTGTTGTGAGCGATGGCCAGTTGGGAGGCCCATTGTTCATGGTTTACCTATAAGTGCATTGATTTTTTATTTTCCTCAAACTTGATGCCACACTTATGACTGACTATCCTATTCAATGCAGGCATGGAATCACGTGGACATAGGACCGACTACTCTGTACGTCTGGCAAGAAAGCGAATAGTTAGAGGGAACCCGAAGCAGCCATACAGGTAGTACTTGGACACGCTAGACGTCTTGACATAGCACCAGGTAACGACCACTTTGATACTGCTAGTCGGTGTTGTTGCTTTTTTATTATTCCAAAAACCTAACTATAGTTACCTAACTTTTAGGTGAATTGGTGTCCTTGGTCTAGATTCGAGCTAGAGGGGTACCTGAGTCCTCGCACTGAGGAAGAGTTGGGCGAGTGGCTTTTTAATGGGCCACTAATTTTCTTCCATGTGGTCGAGATACACTACCCTATAAGGGTGTATAAGCAGTTCGGAAGATTGCAGCCAAGCCCACCACCGTTGTACACAACCAATAGAAAGTTGCACGGGTGCGGCAACTAAAACATAATAATTTAGCAGTCATGTGCATACATACAACCACTAACTTATGTTAAACTTGTAGGTATGATTGAAGGAACAGGTACAAGCTGAAGAATTGGGCCATGACGCACACCATGTTCATCCACTAATGGGACAGTCGACAAAGGGTCCTGATCGTCGAGATACCACCGCACGACCAATGCAACTTTGACCGCCACCTCCAATGGTTGCATAGGAGTATCCGCACACATATGCATGCCCCCTACACTAACAAGCCAATTGATGAGGACAAAGATGAGGATGACATCACTAATGCATACGACGAGGCGACAAGGAAGGAGACACAGCTTCAGAGAGCCCCGCTACAGAGATACGTGGTAAGAAATTTGAATTTCAATACAACTGCACGTTGGCGTTCCTATGAATTGTAGTGATACGAACTTAGCTAACTTGTGTATGCAGTCATCACAGTTGACAAGTTTGTCCAACGAAGCAGCCATGCGACTTCACGAGACCAGAGGGAAGCCGCATGACATTCTACACGTCTTCGTCGATGTACGTTCTATTCTCAAAGCCATGACAATGGTTAAATGGTTCCCATGACTCATTCATCCATGTTTTCTTTTTTTGTAGAAAGTGAGGAGGAGCTGCAAGAAGCTAGCACAGAACCTCAATTGCGTGGATACTCCATGGGAGATGCCCTATGACTGGACCTATCTAGTTCCTTACGCTCGAGCACTATGCCGACATGAGCAGGTTCCTCCAACATGATGGCTGGTGGGACCTCTTATGTTTGTACTCCTGGTAATGTAGGCAATGGTCCTATGGAGTACGACGTTGAGGAGGACGAGGATGAGGACGAGGAGGACGAGGATGAGGAGGACTATGATGAGATTGGGATGTCTCAGCTTAGTGATGCACCATTTCCTACACAGTTCAACGAACAGCTACTTGAAACAACCCTTCATCATATACGTCACAATTACTTAAACATTGTGAGCAATGATGCCTATATTATAATTGCAGGGTCCTAGTTACACTCAGCAGTATCGCCGGGTGTACCGCTAGCGAGACCGTACCGACGTTGGGTTCACCCCTAACGTGCTGCCTTCACGTCCAAAGAGGCAGCGGCATCCGCGGTACCCATATACTCCTGGGTCGTAGGAGTTCTTTAGGATGACATGATGCACTTGTACTCGGACACCCATATACTGATGGAACATGTAGTATGTCGAGTAATGTCGAACTTATGTATTGATGAACTTGTGTCGTAGTTATGACTTGTTGAACTTATGTCGAATAGTGGTATTGTCGAACTTGCGATGAACTTAGGACGTGTACAAGTTAGTATTGCTAAACTTGTGTATTGATTATCTTGTGTACTTAACCTTCCTGTTGACCTATTCATTAAACCGACACGACAACATAACAGAAGTGCCTTGTTCCATTTGCTGCCACTTTGACCGCCGTGCCATGGCTGGGGGCGCGTCAGCCTTGCCACGCCATGGCTGCTAGCACGTCAGCCTTGCTGCGCCGTCGATGGTGGTGTGGCAAACCCATGTTGGGCGCTGGCCAGACTCCCTTCTGAGCGCATCATCAGCAGCAGGATTTTGATGCATATAATTTAGGGGGTTTCGAAAGATCGCAATGGTGAGAACAACTTTTTATTTATCTTTTAAAAAACAGAGCATAAACATGACATAAGGTCATTAGTGATTGGTATGGTCTTCTAGATAATGTTTGGACAAGATGGGCACCAAACTAAGACCCAAAATTAATACCCGAATGTGTGACAATGACAAAAATAAAAGCATTATATACCGAGAACGTAACAAATACATGCAAATTACAGCATTGTAACACCATTTTTTGTGGCAAAAGTTTTATGAGATAACACAATGTCCGTAACAAAAATAAAACAGTGTTTGTTACATGGGTACAATACATAAATAGTTTAAATGAAACACAATGCAGCACCGAGAAAGTTCTACTATAATACAAATACCAAATCTAAAACATTGAACTAGCAAACATGTACCAATCCTCAGTCTAAAACATACTAAGTAAGCAACTCGTCATCCGAGTATCAGTCCTCTACCACAACCTTATTGTTGTGGCTAGGCTCACCTACATTGCCCTAATCTGCCTGTTGCCTGTAGTAACTTGCCTCCGCTTCACCTATGGCCTCTGCGGCCTGAGACAAGAATGTGTCCTCCGTCTGGCTCATGTGGCTAGGCTCACCTACATTGCATTGATCTGTCTATCGCTTGTAGTAAGCGGCCTCTGCTTCATCTACGGCCTGAGTGAAGAACATATCATCATCCTCCTTCGCCTGCAAGCCCGCCTCTGCTTGAGCGATGAGCTCGCTTAGTCTGCTAGTGTCGTCCTCAGCCTTCTCCACCTGCAAGCCCACCTCAGCAAGAGCGATGAGATCGCTCAACCCAGCAGTGCCATCCTCATCCTCGTTCCCTTCATCAGACAACACAATCAGAGATTGAACGGTGCGACCAGCTCGTGTTCTGTGCTCATGTAACTTCTTTTTCTCAAATTTTGCACTAGCCACCTCTGTGGCATGGTCCTTGCTACATCCAATCCCTTCATGTATGAAATGCAACAAGTTAGTAATGCGATTATATTACATTTAAAAAGTAGGCAACAAAAATAACAAGGCTTCTAATGACTCACAGACACACAATGCAACAACATGGTCATTCAAGACCTACATCTATACTCTTTCCTCCTCCCTTGCCTCCTTCCTTGCCCTCTCCTCCTCTAACGCCCTCCATCTCTCCAATCCCCATTTGTCAAGCCCAACATCGATCAGGTTACGAATACCGTGTTGTCTAGCAAACTGGCGCATCTTATTTTTGTGATGTTTAATGAATAGGTTGACATAGTCAGGTCCATATCCCCTCTTCCATGCAATTACTTGCCTCCCCTTCAGTTGATCCAAGAACTTAGCTTGGCCATCATAACATTCCCACCTGCATTTCCTAGTGCTCTGTTCAAACGAAAAATTATATCATTTATGTCTTAGCAAAAGAAACAAAATACGATTTCATGTTTACCACAAAAATAACCAACCTCATCATAGTCAACCATATGGCCACAATAGTGGTTTATTCCAAGCTCCAAAGGGACTAGACCGTAGTTGGATTTAACACCACATTCGCACTTGACTGGAGGTGCTTTGTAAATTAACCTTTCTTCTTTTCTTTTGCCTTTGGTGGCTCCGGCCATTGATTCTTAGGACCGTAGAGCCACTCATTGAAATGACACTCACAAATCCATAATGCTACAAGAGAATACATTAGTACATGCACACATATAGAGATAAACATTTAAATAGATACACTTTCCACTTACTTTGTGTTTGTTGAGACACACAAACTCCAACGTATTCTCAGGGTTTGTCACAGCTCGATCTCCACATTCGCATAGAGGAGGTTCCTCGAGTCGTCTAACTACGACTAGGTGCTTCTCCTTAGCCATCATTGGTAGGGGTTAGGGGGGTGGAACCCACCGCTGGAAGTGCTCATGTGGATGTATCCCTCTACACCAATCGTTGAAAAGGAGGCACCTAGGGTCAAACTTGTCTGCACCGTTGATCCACTAAAAAAAGCACCTCTCATGGGCCTACACAACAAGATTCCAAAAAAATATTAGTAGCCTACTTACACAAATGAAGAAAAAAAGATAGTGGAAACAATTACTTAAATTAAAACAACTACATGTATAGAAGCAACGCGCCGTTGTGCCTAGATGGCTCGATTGAAACACTCGGCTGGGAAACCACAGTCATAGTTAAGGACAGGAAGGTGAGGAGGGACAGGGGCATCTTTGCTAGATGCGTCGGGGTATAATTCTCGAGGATGACCCCATTTTCACCATGAAAGGATCAAGATGCCCAAGAGGGGGGTGAATTAGGCTAATTACAAATTTCTTTGCAATAATCAAATTCTATGGTTAGCCCAATTAACCCCTTATGCCTAGAAAGTGTTTCTATTGATCTAACGCACAAAAGTTTAGCACCCTAAGTTCCAATCCTACTCTAGCATGGCAATTCTAGGAATGTAAAAGACAAATATTGAATTGCTCAAAGTAAATGCTTAAAGTAAAGAGAGGAGAAGGAACACGGCGATGTTTTGCCGAGGTATCGGAGAGTTGCCACTCCCCACTAGTCCTCGTTGGAGCACCCACGCACGGGTGTAGCTCCCCCTTGATTCGTGCAAGGATCAAGTGCTCTCTACGGGTTGATTCTTTGACACTCTGTCACGGTGAATCTCCCACAACTGCTCACAACTTGAGTTGGGTCACCCATAAGCTCCGCCGGATGATCACCAAACTCTCAATCACCACCAAGCCGTCTAGGTGATGGCGATCACCAAGAGTAACAAGCATGGACTCCCACTTGACCATGACAAGCCTAATGAGAAGGGTGGATGCACACTTTGCTACTCTTGATCTCACTAATGAGGGCTCTCTTTTGGATTCTCAAATCTCAATCACCTCACTAGGACTTTGCTCTTATTGGCACTCTCAAAGGTGTTTCTCAGCTGTTTGAATGAGCAAAAGTACCCCCACACACGAATGGAGGTGGTATTTATAACATGGGCTAAAAAACGAACCGTTATGTGCCTCTGTGGGGTGACTGGATGCTCCAATCATGTTGACCGGACACGCCGGTCAGTTTACCCTGAACTCCAGTGTTTACAGTGTGACCGGACGCTGGCCAGCGTCCGGTCGCAATTTTCCCTCACTGGAACCTTACTAATGTCGACCGGACACTAGACCTCCAGCGTTCGGGCACTTGCTAAGCAGCATTCGGTCAGTAGCCGACACCTGACCAACATTCGGTCAGCACTGACCGGACACGTCCGATTAGGATTCTCCCTCTCTAGGACCTTACTGGAGTCAACCAGATGCTGGCCCTCAGCGTCCGGTCACTTCACTTCTCAGCGTCCAGTCACTTCTAGACAATTTCACCTTGATCAAATGAACTGACCAAACCCTAAACCAGCATCCGGTCGCACCGAAGCCAGCGTTTGGTCAGTATTTAACCCTCCATTCACTTCCAACCTTCAAACGTACGTGAATGAAGTTTGCTCCATTGGATCTAAGGACTATTTTGGAGCTAACTTGTGCTAGTTTTAGCATGTGTGTACCACACCTAACCCACTAGACTCACCTAGGTCAAGCTACCCATTCGTACCCCTCTTAATAGTATGACCAAAGGAAAAACAAAGTCCTAAACTACTCTAAGTGTCACTCCAACTCCAATCGATACTTAGAACTAGTCTATCCTTATCCTTGTCGTCCATCATTTGAAAACCAAAACGATTTCCATCGTAGGGGCATGACCACCATGATAGCCCAATCGATCTCTATTATCGTGACCTAACTTAATTGCCTCTACAAAACACATGTTAGTCACAGTAATCATGTATTGTCATTAATCACCAAAACCCAACTAGGGGCCTAGGTGCTTTCAATCTCCCCCTTTTTGGTGATTGATGACAATACCACCTTGAGTATGTGAAAGAGATGAGGTTTTTAACATGTTTGGTTCATATAAGCTTTTGGCAATAAGAACAAAAGTGTTAGGCAAGCTTATATGACCCAAGCCAACATGATGTACTCAAAGATATGAAATAAGCATGAGTACAAGTAATAAAGCTCATTCGCATCGGAGTAAACGTGGAAGCAAAGCAAATGAGCATAGCACAAGTGATATGACATATAAATAATTCAAAGTAGAGAGCACACATGTCATATATCATGATCACGTAGATATCACTATCACATAGATATAGTTTAATGCATAGAAGTAAACACACGACGAATGCATAAAAGTGTATCACACATAAAACTCCAAATGTACTAGATAATAAGCTACTAAATAAGCTAAGCTCCCCCTAAATAGTCGCTCCCCCTAAGACTATCATACTCAAACCCTCTCCCCCTTTGGTGTCAAACACTAAAACCTAAGGGTCGGTTGACGAGGGCTGTAGTGGACGAGCCGGGCGCTGAGGTATGAGGAGCGAGCTAAAACTGGGCACCATCATCATCAGACCCTGAGCTCTGAGTAGTCTGACCCTCTATAGCTGGTAGTGAAGCTAAAGCAATCTAGGTCGGATCAGGGACTAGAGTTGCTGTAGACTCTACAGGGATAAGTGTAGCAGCTGGCTCTGATGATGCCACTAAGAAAGGGAGCGTCTCTGTAGTCCCGGTAATAGGTGCAACTATAGAAGGACCTGAGACATGTAGATATGGAGGAGTAGACTGCCCTCTATCAACTCACTGAAGGATGCACCAAGGCTCCTAGACACTATAGTCTCTAGCACTAGCAGCGAGGACATCTCAGCCGATGTGAAGCCCATCTAAAGAGATGTGAACTACGGGGCTATCACTGGCGAAGCAAAATACTAGGACACCTGCTCTGTAGGTGAAGCAAACTATGCTGGTGGTTGTCCCTGACTCTACAAGCCTACTAAGCTATAATACTAGAGTCATCGAAGTGGTGGCAGGCTGACCAAGCTGGGACAAAGGCTGTGGCGATGGAGCCCCAATAGGTATCACAACATGCTGCATATAATCTAAGTAGCTGCTACTGCATGAGGATCTGTTGTTGATGCATGGCCTGCTACTTGCTGCTGTAGAGCCTACGTTGCTGCTGAATAGCCAGCTGCTGTCTCTAAAACTCATCCTGCTGAGTCTGGAACTGTGCAAAAGTGGCAGTGATCTCCTGAGCCTGGCGTGCCTGATCCTGCCTCATCCGCTCAAGTATAGCAAGGAGAGCGGGGTCTATCTATGATGCAGGTGGAGCTAACTAGAGCTATCGGCCTCATGATCATGTTGATGTGCAGGCATTTGAGGAATGTCCCGGTAGTCCTCATTTGAGCTGTCACTAGGGTCACTCTCGACCATCCCCTCCTACCGAGCAAGCTGCTCCTCCTCAGTTGCTATAATACCCCTGATAATAGCATCCTACTGGCTGCAGTCTCTGGTACATCTAGACGACGGCATGACTGACTAGGTGCCTGTGGTGTACTATGGCGGATCATCTGAGTTAGGTTGTATGTAGGGAACTCTGTAGTAGCACCACTGTACTCAGCTAGCATCTCAGGCGGCCTCACTGTAATTGCCCTTGTGAATAAGAAATGTGATCAATGGGCATAGGGCAACTGTCGATGACCTCTGAACCCCTTAGCAATAGTATCCTCCATCTCTGAAAGAAGGAGATCCCAAATGTCAAACACTGTCTACTGCATCAGAGAGTTGAGAAGCCATAGCTATAAGCAAGTCAAGCCCTCATGATACCCCATCCTCGGAATCAAGGTCCTCCTCATAATGGGCATCCAACACTCTAGCTGTAGGAGTGAGATCATTGGGAGTCCTGCTCGACCCCTCGCCAAAAGGCTCCTTGAAACAGTGACGAACCAATCTGTGGGAGGCACCATACCGCCATCAGGGCATCTGTGAGGCGCTGTCTATCCATAGCAAACATCATGTAACCCGATGGGCTGTTCCTGAAGCCTGAGTATCTCCCTGACCCTAGTGCTCGTTAGCCTGTAATCTCTGCCTCTAAATGCAAAGTGAATGTATCTGTGCTATGGGTCAATCCATAGTGTAGCATAGAACTGATGGACCCAAGATGGAACATATAATTCTGTCCATCCAATCAAGTCTATCAGCCCTGGCAGATATGTAAGGTAGGGGCGAATATGCTCTCCAGCTGCTTGCAACTATAGACTCAATGTTGCACACCCTCTGAGGTCTAAATACAGCTCTACTGTTAAGATATGTATTGTAAAAATCCTCCTAGAGTGGTGTGTAGAAGTCCTCTGATGCTTTGTCATCCCTCCTCGATGGGAACCACTGCTCAAACTCCATAAACATGAGCTGCTGCAACCTGCTTGGCCGTGGCGGCCCTTAGATCAAGATGTGTCACTAGAGGTGGATCCTATGGTCTAGGCGGTGGACGAGAACCCCTCCGCTATGTATCTATCCTCGGCGTGACTGGAGCACGGGTACGACCAGAGCAGCAAAGCTGTGGCTGAGGTGCCTGCTCTGTCTCCTCAGCCTATTGTCCCTCCTAAGTCTACTCTGCTAATGCTGTCTACTGCTATGACTTCCCCCCTAAAGGCTGACCCTCATTGATGGCAACACGTTGTCCTCCAATCATGAGAGTCCTAGCTGGACCACCATGAAGGCGCTCAACCTACTCAAGTGTAGCCCTCGCTTCTGGTGAAAGTTGATCTGCGATCCCCAGACTCCACTGGCGAGCACCTCCTCTCTTAGCACGCTCTGTAGCCTCTGCAACTACGGCTGCTCTAGCTGTCTCTAATCTAGGTACTTGCGCTTCTTGTTGTAGTCTTCTTTTTTGCCTTGCCTTTTGGATCTGTAGGCAAGCGAGGCGGACGCCTTGGATCCTCATCACCTGGACACCTCCGATGTTCTTCACATGGGCCATCTGGAGGATCTAAAGAGAACAACTACCACTGACAAAGATCAACTGTCACTTCCGAGGCTTGGCCTCGACCCGTACTCATGAGCTTGGCCCCGAGTTGACTGACAACTACCACTAAGACCTCAACGGCACCGACTCGCTGCATGATAGAATAGATAGGATATACAAATAATTTTAATTATTCATCTAGAGATACAAAAACCCTAAGAAAGCAAGCAATTAGGTACGAAATTGGAATCGAGGGCTTACTACATGACGAACCAGCGATCCAAGGAGAAGAGAAATGAAATGGGGAACACCGGATTACGAGGCTAGGGTTAGGATTAGTGCTGTGCAGCGAATCGATGATTAGGGTTAGCAGGGCTAGGGCACGGTGGTGTAGGCGTGCTAGCCGTGGTAGTGGGTGGTGTTGGAACATGTTGGTGCGTCGGCACTGGAGCAACTATGAGCAGGCGACGCCGATGTGGAGGTAGGGCGGCGCTGTGGTGGTGCACGGGAACGGCAGTGCGGCGGCTCGGCGCGAGCAGGGCTCAGTGGCTCAGGCACGGGAGGTTGGCAGAGGCAGTGCACGGGCACGACTGCGGTAGCGCAGGGAGCTAGGCTATGCGGTGGTGCTCAGGCACGGGTGCTGGGCGGCGTTAGCGTGGGCGCAGCAAGCTTGCGGCGGCTAGGGCACGGCAATGGAGTCGGTGGTGATGACGGTTGGAATAGATCAAAACATGCGGCAGCATCCAGTTATATGAGAGTCCCCCCGTGGGATTGAATAAGGAAAGAGGAAAAGAGTTCATATGTCGCATGAATCCTATGACCGGACACTCCGGTGGCAGTGACCGAACGCTGCCACCCAACGTCCGGTCAATTCCAGAGAGGTCCAAATCTCCTAGAAATCATGACCGGACGTGTCCGATGGACACCAACCGGACGCAGCCAGAGTTCGGCTCACCTTGCCTTGAACGCCTTCATGCTCGACCGGACGCTGAACCTCAAACTAATTGGACGCTTGAAACACAAAGTCCGGTCACTCCTTCGTAGCGAGTTCACCTCCTATGAACTAACCGGACGCTGGACTCTAGAGTCCGGTGCAGCGCCCGGTCACTCTTTTTCCAGCAAATCTTCAAGTTCTCGTGCTACCTGGTTCCCAATCAAGTTCCAACATGAATAAGATCCAAATAAACCTCAATTAGGACTATGTGAGTGACCTCTCTCAAACCCTCAAATTTTTCAAAAGTTATTTGCCTTAGGCTATGATTCTTTTTAAGAAAATAGGCAATAAGAGGGCAATTTGAAGACAAACGACAAAACAACATTCATGCATATGCAATGCAATACTTGTAAGTAAATCTAGTTGCTTGTCAAGTTTGATCCAGGTTAAGCTTCTTCACACGCTTTTCGGTAGTTATCTTAACCATGTTAGACAAGCCCTATATGCATTACAAAACATTAAACATGTTGTATATTACAATGCAATGCAATGCAATGCAAGGGACAACACAAGCTCATTTTTTAGTGAAGTCAGTAAAATCAAGCACATTGAGCTCATTCCGCAATCTACAAATGTTGTCTCATCTAATGGTTTTAGTGAAGATATCTGTCAATTGATCCTCGGAGTCCTTACACCTTCTAGTGAAATATCATTCTTTGCAACATGATCTCTAAGAAAGTGATGGTGGATATCTATGTGCTTGGTGTGAGAGTGTTGAACCGGATTATTTACAAGTTTTACCGCACTTTCATTGTCGTACAAAAGAGGTACTTTTCTAGAACTACACTATAGTCTAGCAAAGTTTGTTTCATATAAAGTATTTGTGCACAACAAACACCCGTGGCAATGTATTTCGCTTCGGTGGTGGACAAAGCCACACTATTTTGCTTCTGGAGGACCAGGCCAAGTGATCTACCAAGCAAATGGCACCCTCTGGATGTGCTTTTCTATCAACTTTGCAACCCGGCATAATCCGAATCGGAATAGCCAACTAACTCAAATATTGCTCCTTTGGGATACCAAGGCCAATGCTTGGTGTGTGCTTAAGATACCTAAGGATTCTTTTTTACAGCAATTTAAATGAATTTCCTTAGGATTAGCTTGAAATCTAGCACACATACACACACTAAACATGATGTCGGGCCTAGATGCTATCAAAATATAACAAGCTACCAATCATAGAACGGTAGAGAGTTTGATCAACCGTGTTACCTCCCTCATCTAGGTTGAGATGTCCATTAGTTGGCATTGGTGTCTTGATTGGCTTACATTCATCCATCTTGAATCTCTTAAGAAGATCATTTGTATATTTCTCTTGAGAGATGAAAATCTCTTCTTTCATTTGCTTGACTTGAAAACCAAGAAAGAATGTAAGCTTTCCAATCATTGACATCTCGAACTCCTTCGACATTAATTCACCAAACTCTTTGCAAGATTCTTCATTTGATGATCCAAAGATGATATCATCAACATACACTTGACAAATAAAAATATGCTCATCAAGCTTCTTGGTGAATAGTGTAGTATCGACCTTCCCAATGGTGAAACCCTTCTCAATGAGGAAGTTCCAAAGGCGCTCATACCAAGCTCTTGGGGCTTGCTTAAGCCCATATAATGCCTTGGACTACCTATAAACATGATTAGAATATCTAGGGTCTTCAAACCCGGGAGGTGATCAACATAGACTAGTTCATTACTAAAGTCATTTAAAAATGCACTTTTCACATTCATTTGATAAAGTTTCATTTCATGATGTGATGCATATGCAAGGAGGATACGGATGGCTTCTAATCTTGCAACCGGTGCAAAGGTCTCTCCAAAATCCAAACCTTCAACTTGAGAGAACCTCTTTGCCACTAGTCTTGCCTTGTTCCTCATAACAACGCTTTGATCATCTTGCTTGTTTCGGAACACCCACTTTGTTCCAATGACTCTTGTACCTTTTGGCCGCTCTTCAAGAGTCCAAACTTCATTGTGGATGAAGTTGTTCAACTCTTCATGCATTGCATTTATCCAATCTGGATTTTGAAGAGCTTCTTCTACCTTAGTAGGCTCAAAGCAAAAGACAAAATAGTGATGAGCAATAAATGAAGCAAGTTTTTATGAGCGAGTTATTACACCCTTTGATGGACTCCTTATGATGAGATTTTGGGGATGATCTTGTAGTAGAGGTATATTTCTTCTATTGACCACTTGAGGAGGAGGTTGTGGAGCATCAACATCTTGTGCTTGTACCACCATTTGATCATGGGAGATATGAGTGTCTTTATTTTCTACTCTTCCATCTTTATCACCATCTTGTGGCACACTTGATGAAGAAGGTGGATCAATCACTTGTACATCATCTTCATCATCTTTAGGCTTGATGTCTCCAACCAGAATGTTCTTCATAGCCTCTCTCAATGGTTCATCACCTACATCATCAAGATTCTCATGCGCTCCTTGGGAGCCGTTAGATTCATCAAATTCTACATCATATGTTTCTTCAACCAAGCCGGTGGCATGATTAAATACTCTATATGCTTTGGACTTTGATGAGTAACCAACAAGAAAACCAATATCACAACGTCTTTGAAACTTCCCTAGGTGTTGCCGCTTTTTGTAGATGTAGCATTTGCAACCAAATACCCTAAAGAAGGAGACGTCCGACTTCTTTCCATTGAGCAACTCATAAGGTGTCTTGTCAAGGAACTTTTGAAGAAATATGCTGTTTGATGCATAGCATGCGGTGTTGATAGCTTCCACCCATAGAGCTTTGGGGGTGTTGTACTCATCAAGTATTGTTCTTGCAAGAGTGATCAATGTCCGGTTCTTCCTCTCAACTACACCATTTTGTTGAGGAGTATATATTGCGGAGACCTCATGCTTGATCCCAACTTCATCACAATAGGCTTCTATATTTGTGTTGTCAAATTCTTTCCCATTGTCACTTCTTATCTTCTTAAGCTTCACTTCAAATTTATTTTGTGCTCTCTTAGCAAACTTCTTGAAACAACATGCAACTTTGGATTTGTCATGAAGGAAGAATACCCATGTATACCTTGAATAGTCATCAACAATCACAAGACAATAAAGATTTTCTCCCAAACTCTTGTATGTTGTTGGTCTAAATAAATTCATATGAAGGAGTTCTAGCACTCTTGCAGTTGACATGAAAGCTTTTGTTGGATGGGTATTTGCAACTTGCTTGCCGGCTTGACATGCACTACAAAGCTTGTCCTTCTCAAACTTCACATTCTTCAACCCTCTCACAAAATCATTCTTCATTAGCTTCTTGAGTGAGCTCATCCCAACATGAGCAAGTCTTCTATGCCATAGCCACCCAAGTGTTATTTTGGTGAATAGACATGTCTTCAAGTTTGCATCTTCGGAGGTAAAGTCCACTAGATATAGGTTGTTGTATCTAAATCCTTTGAATATCACATGATCATCATCCTTTTTGGATACAACAATCTCCTTCTCGGTAAATAAGCATTGTAAGCTAAGATCACACAATTGTCCAACGGATAGCAAGTTGAAACTCAATGAAGCAACATATAGCACATTGGAGATGGAATGATCATTTGATATAGCCACTTTGCCCAATCCTTTGACCTTGCCCTTTGAGTTATCTCCAAATGTGATTTTTTCTTGTCCATCTACTTCTTCATCTAGTGAGGTGAACATACGAGGATCACCGGTCATATGTTGTGTGCAACCACTATCAATAATCCAATGACTTCCATTGGTCTTGTAGTTCACCTACACACAAGAGATCAAGCTTTAGGAACCCAAACTTGTTGATGGCCCTTCACCTTCTCAACAAGTGACTTTGCAACCCAAATTTTCTTAGGCCTATTCTTGTTGGGAGGTCCTAAGAACATCACTTTCATCTTTCCACTAGAATCCTTTCTAAGCATGTAGTGAGTATTGAAGGCAAAAGGTATAGCATGCTTGGACAAGGGTTGTGGTGGTGGAGTTTGGCACTCATGAGCAAAGTGGCCTTCTTGTCCACACTCAAAACATCTCTTTGGCTTTGGCTTGGAATTATGTTGTTGTTAAGCTTGAACCTTCGTTTCTTGGTTTGCCAAGTACCCAATGCCACTTCTATCCATCTTCATGACGGTGTTCATTAGTAGCTCACTTTGAAGATGCTTGCCTCTAGTGAACTTGCTCAATCCAATCTTAAGATGCTCTTTCTCTAACTTGAGCTTCTTGTTTTCTTCCTTGAGAGCATCATTGTTTTTCTCTTCCTTGAGCTTCTTGTTCTCATCTTTGAGCTTCTCATTCTCAAGGATCAAACCATCATCATGAACAATAGTTTCTAGCACAATAGACTTGGTGGTTTGAGTTCTTCAAGATCTTTCTTGAGCTTTTCATTATCATTCTTGAGCTTGACAAACTCATCATAATCATCAGCTTCAACCACTTGCTTGCCCTTGCTACTAGAACTTTGCTCAATGCTCTCAATAATCAAGTCATCACATGATGTAGCTATATCAATCTTAACAACATCGTTAGTAGCATCATGTGGTTCATTGGATAAGAATTCTTGAGCAATAACAAGATTATCATGATTAACCTTAAGAGTAGTATATTCTTCTCTTAGCTTGTTGTGGCTAGTGATGAGCTCATTATGTGTCCTCTCAAGTTTATCATGTTTTTCTTTAAGCTATTTCTTAGAAGATTTGAGCTCCTTGAGTTTGGATGATATAGCATCATTTGCTTCTTTAAGCTCAACACTAGCCTTTTCCGCTATATCATATTTGGCTAAAAGAAAATCATTTTTAGCTTCTAGCTTTTCATTTTTAGCTCTAGTTTTTATAATGATCTTAGTATATTGTTTTAGCAATCTAGCAAGATCATCATAAGAAGGTGATTCATATTCATCATCATCACTATCGCTATCATCATCACTAGCATGCTCATCATCACTACTGTCATCATTATTAGATACCTTGCGGTCACCCTTGGCCATAAGGCATAGGTGTGTAGAGGATGATGGTGGTGGTGAAGATGATGAAGAGTCGATAACAATTACGACCACCTTCTCGTTGTCACTATCATCATCGGATGAGGCACTAGATGAATCAATGTCCGTGAGCCAATCACCGATAATGTATGCCTTTCCACTCTTCTTCTTGTGGAAGTCCTTCTTGCCATCTCTCTTCTTGTATGGCTTGTTCTTCTTCTTCATTACTTGAGTCATCTTTCTTGCCCTTGTATTTGTTCTTGAACTTGTCTTTCTTGGACTTAGTGCATTGGTGTGCTAGATGACCAAGTTCTCCACAATTGAAGCAATCCATCTTGGAGATTGGCTTCCTTCTAGAGCTAGTGAAGAACTTCTTCTTGCCATCAAACTTGATGCCACTCTTGTTGAGCTTCTTTAGCATCTTGGCGGTCTTTTTTACCATGAGAGCAAGACTTTCATCATCAACTTTATCATCACTTGAGCTCTCATACTCAAGTCTTACTTTACCCTTCTCTTGGCTAGCTTTGAATGCTAAGTCCTTATCTTTCTTCTTGGTAGAGGATGAGCCATCTTGTGGCATGATGTGCATGTACATCTCATGAGCATTGATCTTTCCCAAGATTTGTGTCGGTGTAGCGGTGGAAAGATCACCTTAATGAAGCACGGTCACAATATGTCCATATTTATCAATGGAGAGGACACTTAAGATCTTTCTTACAACATCGGATGGTTGCATTTGAGTGAGTCCAAGCCCATTGACTTCCTCTATAAGAACATTCAAACATGAATACATCTCATTAGCACATTCTTTAGGAAGCATTTCAAAAGAGTTGAGCTTTTTCATGACAAGATGATAGCGTTCCTCACGCTCACTCTTAGTTCCCACATGGAGCGCACAAACGTCCGACCATAGTGCATGGGCGTCTTTGTGGTTCCTCACCCGATTGAACACATCTTTGCAAAGGCCTCTAAAGATGGTGTTTCGAGCCTTTGCATTCCACTTCTCATAATTCACCTCATCGCCTTGTAGGTGAGTAGCATCCCGAGGTTTTGAGAAGCCTTGTGAGGCGGCTCTAAGAATACCAACATCTAGAGCTTCTAGATACGCCTCCATGTGAATTTTCCAATAAGGAAAATCATCTCCCTCAAAGATAAGAGGAGGTCCATCCCCGTGAGACATCTTGCTCTAGGCGGTTAAGCCTAAATACGTGAGCACAAGGCTCTAATACCAATTGAAAGGATCAAGATGCCCAAGAGGAGGGGGGGTGAATTAGGCTAATTACAAATTTCTTTACAATAATCAAATCCTATGGTTAGCCCAATTAACCCCTTGTGCCAAGAAAGTGTTTCTGTTGATCTAACACACAAAAGTTTAGCACCCTTAGTTCCAATCATACTCTAGCATGGCAATTCTAGGAATATAAAAGACAAGTATTGAATTGCTCAAAGTAAATGCTTAAAGTAAAGAGAGAAGAAGGAACGATACGATATTTTGTCGAGGTATCGGAGAGTCGCCACTCCCCACTAGTCCTCGTTGGAGCACCCGTGCAAGGGTGTAGCTCCCCCTTGATCTGCGCAAGGATCAAGTGCTCTCTACGGGTTGATTCTTTGACACTCCGTCGCGGTGAATCACCCACAACCGCTCACAACTTGAGTTGGGTCACCCACAAGCTCCGCCGGATGATCACCAAACTCCCAATCACCACCAAGCCGTCTAGGTGATGGCGATCACCAAGAGTAACAAGCACGAACTCTCACTTGACCACGACAAGTCTAATGAGAAGGGTGGATGCACACTTTGCTACTCTTGATCTCACTAATGAGGGCTCTCTTTGGAATTCTCAAATCTCAATCACCTCACTAGGACCTTGCTCTTCTTGGCACTCTCAAAGGTGTTTCTCAGCTGTTTGAATGAGCAAAAGTACCCCCACACATGAATGGAGATGGTATTTATAACATGGGCTGAAAAATGAACCGTTATGTGCCTCTGCGGGGTGACCAGACGCTTCGGTCATGTTGACTGGACGCGCCGGTCAGTTTACCCCGAACTCTAGTGTTTATAGTGTGACCGGACGCTGGCCAGCGTCCAGTCGCAATTTTCCCTCACTGGAAGCTTACTGATGTCGACCGGACGCTGGACGGCACCTGACCAGCGTTCGGTCAGCACTGACCAGACACGTCCGATCAGGATTCTCCCTCTCTGGGACCTTACTGGAGTCGACCGGACGCTGGCCCTCAGCGTCCGGTCACTTCACTTCTCAGCGTTCGGTCACTTCTAGACGACTTCACCTTGATCAAATGAACTGACCGGACCCTAAGCCAGCGTCCGGTCACACCGGAGCCAGCGTCCGGTCAGTATTTGACCCTCCATTCACTTCCAGCCTTCGAACGTACGTGAATAAGTTTGCTCCATTGGATCTAAGGACTATTTTGGAGCTACCTAGTGCTAGTTTTAGCAAGTGTGCACCACATCTAACCCACTAGACTCACCTAGGTCAAGCTACCCGTTCATACCCCCTTAATAGTACGGGCAAAGAAAAAACAAAGTCCTAAACTACTCTAAGTGTCACTCTAACTCCAATCGACACTTAGAACTAGTCCATCCTTAACCTTGTTGTCCATCCTTTGAAAACCAAAACGATTTCCATCGTAGGGGCATAACCACCATGATAGCCCAATCGATCTCCATTACCGTGACCTAACTTAATTGCCTCTACAAAACACACGTTAGTCACAGTAATCATGTATTGTCATTAATCACCGAAACCCAACTAGGGGCCTAGATGCTTTCATGCCAAAACTCCTCCCGGTACATTTCTTGCATCTAACAAAACGATTGTAATTTAACAAACAAAAATCAAAATATCACAAATTAATGTCAATGAGAACCATTTGCATTACAACAAATAAAATATAACCTACGCTTTGGTGCAAACTCTATCTTAGATGCAAACATGAAAGTTGAGATGCAAACTCAAACAAGCAAAACTCATATAAAAATTGACCTTAGAATACATGTTAATCATAATTCTAACTAACCAATTAACCTTAACATTGGCAATCCTAATCCTAATCCTTCAATCCAACGTTCTAACGAACTCATGTTTTTCTCCATACCCTAACTACACATTCAAATCCTTCGATCTACCGTGGAGGCCGAGGAGGAGCTTCATTACCTTGATAAGGTCGAAGAGGAGCTTCGGGGAAGGTAGGGATGGGGCCGGCAAGGGAGGAAAATTCGGTGGCCGGCCGTGGGGGAGCCAGAGGCAATGGCGCGGCGGTGCGGGCTTGGAGGCGCGGTGGTGGGGGGCTAGGCGGCACGGAGGCGGCTGCTGTGCGGCGCGGAGTGAAACAGAGAGGGAGGAAACGGACTGGGCCGCGGGCCTCTATTTGGCTCTGCCGCGCCCTGACGGGTGGCGCGTCACAGCCGCGCCCTGACGGGTGGCGCGTCACAGCCGCACCCTGATGGGTGGCGCGTCACAGCCACACCCTGATCGGTGACGCGTCACAGGCGTGCCCTGATCGGTGACGCGGTAAGGCCTGCCACGTCAGCGACCAGCGGGCGGGCCGTTGCCACATACGCACCCTGCCGCGCCGTGCAAATAGTCTCGTTCAAAAGTGTTAGTTTAAAAAAAAAACAGTGTCAATTTTAAAAATAGTTTAAAAAAATGTTAAAAATAAAAAAAATCTCTACTGTAGGTCGGCAGCATGGATGGCAACCATGTCTCCTGGTTTTCATCACCCGTGTGAACTCTCCATGTATTTCCTTTCGTATAATGAAATAATCTGATGGGGGATGAGGTAGAATACCTAATTTTGTAGATCAAAGGTAAAGTAGACACATTGCTAAACGTCACGGGTTATATAGACTTTTTTCAATATAAATAAATAAAAGGGAGAAGTTTTTAGCATTGCTAAACATAAGGAGTTATATAGACTTTTTTCAATATAAATAAATAAAAGAGAGAAGTATTTAGGGCACCTCCAATACCGGCCTAATCGATGGGCCTATAATAAGCGTTCGAGAACCGTTCGATCCCAACATCATCTTTTGAGTTTCTCTCTCCACCTTTAACTCTCCTTCCATCAATGTGTTACACCTCATCCTAACCTATTTGAGTGTCGAACCAAAAAGTCTTTTATTTTAATTTGGTTGCTCCAATGTGAAATCGACTTTTATTCTCTTTTATCTCTCCCCACAGTTCGATTTTGGACTGGAGCTGCTTTCAGATGGGCACTCACAACTGCCTCATTCATCTATAAATAGAAGCCAAGATAGGAATCAAATATTTTTGTATTCTCTGCTCCATCCATCTTTATTTTCATCTCGTGCTCTATGTATGTACACTCATAGAAGGGTATTTCAACAGTTCTATTTTAGTGGTTGCGTGTGCTGTACTGTGCTTCCTTTTTCTCTCTCTTGCATGCACTACTGCATCCTTCTGATTGACATCTTACGATTAGTCCATTGGGTGCATTTTTTTCTACTCCAAGGAGTAGTTACTCCCATCCTCAATCAACTACATTGCGTATGTGTACATACTAATTTATCAGTTTAAGTATGTTTACATACTCAATTTAAGATACTTCAAATCTTACTACACGAATTTTTTTCAAGAGCCCATACTTTCTAATATATTACTAAAATGCCACTATAGTAGTATATAGAATAAGTATAACTATATACTCTCTGTATACTTGCATACTTGATATACATACTACTCTAGATGATCTAGTATGATCATATACTTCGGCTACATATACTTTATCGGTCCATATACACCCTAAATCTAGAGATATATACATGGAAGTAACTACTCCCTGGGAGTAAGAAATAATTTTCCTTGACACATAAAAGATATAGGCCATTCTATTAACAGTGGCAGACTGCAAACATGATTAGGATGGCGACCTCTTCAGCTAGGTCAGCCAAAATGCCATCGAGGTTCAGGAACACTGTAAGCTCGTGTTGCCACTTGTTCAACCAGGTGTCTAGGTCAGATGCAAGACTCAGCCCCTACTTTGCACGAGGACAAATATTTCATCCTATCTACTCTCTCCTTTTCAAATTATAATTCGCTTTGACTTTTTTTTGATGTACCAAAAAGGTCAAAACAACATATAATTTGGAACAGAGGAAGTATTACCTATCCATTATGTTTGACTCTCAAATGATGGATAACACCCATGCCGTTTGTTCAGAAACGAAAGTCATCAACGTCCTGTTGCAATTTAGAATATGTGATTTGAACTATGTAGCTGCCTAACAAGAGCATCAACGAAATTACCAGACAGCAGTTATACCAGATTTCTGGATCTTATTACATACTTTTAGTATAAAATAAAACCAAGGTTGTTTCTTACATAATTGCACATTTCTAAGTTGCTCTTATTTTTGCGGAGTAGGTTCACAAATATCCAGACTGGCATATCCTTGGTTCGAAAGTACAGTCCTAGTAAACAGTGCAGTCTTTCTCACAGCATCCTAAACCCTAGCCTAAAGAAGTTCACCAGCACTCGAGATAAGGCCGTCCAAACCTGATGTCGGGCCTTGAAGCTCAGGGCTGTCTTACTTATTCCCCAAGTTCTCAATACTCTATATGCCAACACACTGGACCTTACATAAGATATGGAAAACAATAATGATGCTTGGTTCACCTCCATATCTAGAGTGTGGTCATTCTTACAAGACTACAAAGGCCAACCTTTTATGATCCCGAAATAAAAGGGATCTCAGCCAGCGAACTGGGAAGGGATAGATGGAGATTTTGAGCAGCTAGGTAAGAGATTATACCAGCTGCATAACCTGCAAGGGCAAAACCGCTCACCTGCAAACACAAGAAACATGACAAGATGAACAACATGGAATGACACTTGAACTAGGATAAATGTGTGTAGAGACACACCTCACACCCAATATGGGGGGTGACCTTCATATATATAGCCAATATGGATGGGTATACTAGAAATACAATCAAGTATACATGGTAGGTGCTAATTATAGCTAATCACACATAGACCTGCCTAATACCCGCCCGCAGTCTAAGCGGGAGGAT
>NW_027097989.1:0-40000 GCF_019320115.1 Miscanthus floridulus | reverse complement strand
ATTGCCGAAACCAGGGGGCTAGCGTAGGGCCCG
Source organism: Miscanthus floridulus (assembly GCF_019320115.1). Taxonomy (NCBI): domain Eukaryota; kingdom Viridiplantae; phylum Streptophyta; class Magnoliopsida; order Poales; family Poaceae; genus Miscanthus; species Miscanthus floridulus. The sequence goes on along the minus strand of NW_027097989.1, from coordinate 39,967 downwards.
TGCCCCCCCCCACCCCCACCCCCACCCCCACCCCCACACACAGATAAAAAAATAGCAGTGGTAACTATTTAAATATTGCAATGGACATCATATTTTACCCATTTTGACTCATCTTTTACCATAAATTGTGATTTTTTATTATGAATACTTACTACATATGGACAAGCATTGAAAAAATTATTGAGACCTACAGTTATATATAATTATAACACTTATAAGGTGTCACCATGTTTGTCCGATCCCCCTTAATTAAAGTTGTTAGTTCCACCACTGAGAGAAATTAAACCATGTTTAAACGATGTCTTTCATGCTAAACTGAAGGATGTAAAATTTTCGGGACGTTTGTGCATGGACATACAGAACTCAACGCCACCATACAACATGGTCACTTCGCGTGCATCCCACTATAACAGCTAGTGTCGCTCAAACATGGACATGACTAAAAAAACCAAAATTCAATAGACTGGAGCGTCGGATGTTCTTGTCAAGACACACACAAAAAAGAATGTTTGTTTATTGAAAATGTAAACCTTTCAGATTATGAGTCGTGAAAATTTTCCATGCCAACACATGTATGAAAGCAAAACTATATGAATTCTGATACCTTTATTAGGGCCGTTTGCTACAAGCACACATGTGCTGAGGAAATAGACTGACCGTTTGAAATTTCAAAATACAAGGCAAAGTTGCAATCCAACGTGTCATAGCCTCCAAAACCAAACTATATTGCAAAACCGTGCAATTTAGACTATAAAAAATTTTGTATTTAAACACGGCATCAACCTTTTCGCCCCAGCATTTGTGTGCCCCCAACGTCGAGCCTTTATTGCATCTGTAACGTTCCTTACAAACATCAGTCCTGGCAAACTGAATCGACGACGTTATGTTTGCAGATTGACTTATCTTCTTTATATTTGCAACGTTCAACTACCAGATAGATATATGCACCTGAGAGGTCCGGTATGTTTGTTGACTTATATTAAATTCATTCAAGAATTAGCACAACTAAACTAGACGACGGATCAGATGGATGCCTTGTGTTTTTCTTTATGATTCAGCATGTCTGTTTGTTCCGTTGATGAGGTCAGGCAAAGCGGCACCATGCTTGGTTGTTGGTGGGTACTGCCCTGCCCCAGTGCCCCCCCAAACTACTCAACTACTACTCCTATTCATCAAGAACTGCACAAAAGCCTGCTGCTGCCTGCTGGCTACAAACTGATCGAATGCCCCATGCCATGCATATCTCTTTCTGTGGCGGCCTGCTGTTTGAACGTTGGCATCGGGTATATATTCAGCTGGTTACGCGTTGTTTTCGGTGGCAGTTCGTTGATGATCACTATACTTGTGATGATTGTCGGCAGCCTCATCCCATCCGATCCATAGCTTGACGCTGACAAGGACATGACATGACCTGACCACCCAACATATATATAAACACAAACGCACATATTTAAAGTATGGGAGTAGTCCTAGGAGTAGTAATCTAGTGGTGGTATGCTTTTATGTTACTACTGATGACTACTGCTTGCTAACTATCACTACAGACACACTGCAGCTGCAAAAGCAAGTGTCCTCTCACGCGGAAAGCAGATAAAGAAAGCCAACGGATCGGCCAACCTCTAGCTGAAAGGATCAAGGCAAAGGCGAGAAGAAAGAAAAAAAAAAGGAGCCGTTTTCTGTTAGGGCGTCGTCGACGCTGATGTGGCGTGTTGAACGGCGTGGGAAAGCAACGGAGACCAAACCCAACCGGAACACCCTGCAGCTTCCATTCTCATGCATGCATGCCAGTTGCATGTGTGTGAGGTGGTTAATCAGTTGTTGTTGTTGTATTGGGGAAGGGGAGCCCAGGTGCTTAATGGCGACCTGAAGGTGAATGAAGCCACGGGCTAGCTAGCTGCTCCTTGTGTACCGTGTTGCACGAAAGGTTTGGCACGGCAAGGCAAAGGCCCTGTTTGGCTTCCTTCATATTCGGCTTGTTCGGCTTCTTTTTTAAGCCGGAACAATATTTTTCTTTCACAATAATTTAGTTGGAATAGTATTTTTTCAGTCAGTTTCAGCCAAGTTTCAGATGAATTGGCCAAGATTGCCGACCACGACAATGTAACTGCTAGCTAGCAGCAGCAACCACACAACAAATTCCCTCTTCCGTCACAACGTCGCAGGAGAGCACATCTGGTGGTGCCGACCAGGCGGCCTGCGACTAACCGTACCTGGCAACCAAAACCTTAGCTTGTCATGTCCAAACAAAGATTCGTCAAATTTAACAACAATAGTCAGTTTCAAAGCAGACGTTAAAACTCACTTGAAAATTACTTTCAAGTTTTCTTTTGAAACCCCAGAAGGCTTTTAAGTCCAACAATATTTACCAAAATTATAACTTTGGATTGAGGTGCCAAAAAAAAAATGGAACGTTATGCAACTCATGCACCAAAATTTGGCATCTCATCCGATGCTGTAACCGGTAGTGACCCATGATGAAAACTCAAACCAAAAGCAAACTTGTTTTCTTATAATTTTGGTCAAACTAGAGATGCTTTGACTTTTTAGGAAAGTTTAACTAACTTATAATTTGAAATGAAGAGAGATATAAAGAAGCGATTGAGAGAGCTCCTCACACTCAACAAGCGCCAATTGTTTTCTTATAAGCCTTTAGTTACCTTCCATTTTTAGCGATCATCTTCCCCAACCCGATCATCTTCCTTCTTCGATCACAACAACTAATGGCGAACGTAATAAAACCTGACCAAATCTATGCTTTTAGTATGCATCACAGAAAACTTCTAAATTGATAGGAAAAACTTTATTCACTCATAGAAAACTTTAGGCAGAATAGCCGTTTTGGTCTCTGAACTATTACTTGAGGCTCATTTTCATCCCTGAACTTTCAAAACGGCCGTTTTAGTCATCGGACTCTACTTTTAGGCTCAATTTCATCCTAGAACTATGAAGATGATCATTTCAGTCCTCAAACTTTGTATTTTTAGCTCAATTTTATCCCTAAACTACCAAAGTGCATTTTGGTCTTTAAACATTTATTTTTCAACTCAATTTTGTCTATCCCAAAAAGAAAACTTTATGTTTTAGGCACAATTTCATCCATAAATTATCAATATGCATTTTGGCACAACTTCGTCCTTTGTCCAGCACTACTCGTGATTTGAGATGGACGGTCATCGTTAGGTACTATTGTCCCTAGTGTCATCCCAGCTATCGAATCGAATAACACACTTTCAACATTTGTATTCATATTCTAAGATGAATATAAATATGGATCTAAATTATTCTTAAATATAATTTTTTAGCCAATGGATAAAAATTATTATTTTATACACAAATGGTAATTAGTTGAGCCTAACGCTAGAAGTAGCTAAGGAAAACAATTATAGACCTACTATTGTTTCAATATGTCCATGTATTCTTAAGAAATAAATAGTGTTTGAAGCAAATGTAGTTGCTCTCATAAAAATCATTTATAGTCATATATATATAAAGGGTACCATTATAAGTTAACCTTAAAAATAACAGTTTGGAATTGTTAATGGCCACTAAAGTGTTTTTGGATAAATATTATTTTTCTATCTCCAATCGGTGGTGGTGTTGAAACTGACCAGGTACAGCACAACGTTCCACATAGAACGATAGATAAAGTTGAGTTTGAAAAATAAAAGTTGAAAGACCGAAAGTGCACAGGTCGAGGATTAAAATGATTATCTTCATAGTTTTAGAATGAAATTGAGCCTAAAATGCACATCTTTATAGTTCTAGGACGAAATTAGACGTAAAAGTAGAGTTTGAGAACTAAAACGGCTGTTTTGAAAGTTCAGGGATGAAACTGAGCCTTGAGTAATAGTTCAGGGACCAAAATTATTCTACCAAAACTTTATACTGAAAATTGTTGATCCACGGATGAAAACCTTCTATGGAAACATCTTTGAACTCATGGTCGTAGATAAAAACTTGCCAACTGATATGAAGATGCCTTCTGTATCTCTGAACAAAAAATGATTTGTTCATATATTTAAAAATATTCTACTCAACACATCTGATTTCAGGGATAAGAACGGTCTACCTAAATACAACTCGGTCATAGATAGAACTTCTAAATTGATATGAAAAATACTTTGTAGCTCTATAACCAATGTTAGAAATTAGTCCTCAGAGGGGCAAATTGTTAGCTAATTAATCTCCATGCGTGGAAACGTCAATTAGATATATCTATTGTATTAATTAGTATTTGAAGATATTCTGATCCTTATCAGTATCTTACAAATCAAATGATAAATCGTGTCATTCATTGATTTCATATATGCGACCCGTTTTCACGTTTGCATGACATTGCAAGCTTTGTGTATGAAAAAACCCCACTAGTACAGAAAACATTTGGCCAGTGAAAATCAGCGTATTCCACTGGCTTCACTTAAGAACCACGTAATTAAATATTTACGCTAGCGATTTTCTTAAGGATGTCGCCGATAAATCGATCTATACTAGTGGCATGCTTACACAAACCGTCAGTATAAATCGTTTTCCAGAATTTGCAAATCGGGCAAAAAAAAAAAAGGAGAGGGGCGGCTCACTAGCCAACCCCCAATGCTGACCATATTTTTTTTATTTGTACATGCATTTTTTTTTGAACTGCCAATATGAAAGGGCAGTAAATACTAGCGTATTCCATTGGCTTCACTTAAGAACCGTCTGTGTAAATATTTACACTAGTGGTTTTCTTAAGTACGCTGTAGGGTTTATAAACCTGGGGTCCCTCGCGGACCGGCTTTTCAACAAAGCCTCGACCCAAGCAGACAACGCGCAACTCCTGGGCCGGCCCAAGTACCTAAACGATAGGTCAGAAGGGCGATCCAATCACCGACCGGATGGTCTGGCCGAGGAGGAACGACGCCCGCTTTCGACTCTGGCCCACCTCTCCGACCGGAGCGCTTGCTTCGGTCTCTAGCCCGCTTCCAGACGGCCTCTCCGACCGGAAGGCCTGGCCAAACACCGCTTCCGACTCCAATCTGCGTCTTCGACCGGGGATGCGCCAAACCCCTGCTCACTGCTCTTCTCCGACTGGCGCGAGCAGAGCCGACTGGGACCAACCGACCGGGGACGCCCGCTCGGTAAGGACCAGGAAACAGACGGAGAAAGTAAGGCAGGGCGCACAAGTCAAACCACAATACCGGGGACCGTACCCTGTACACCTGCAGAAAACAGTACTCTGCGACCTCCCTAGCACGATAGAACCCAAGCAGTGTTGTAGGCGTCGACATTTTCCCTTACAGTATTATGGGCGTCATTAACTCCCATACGGTAAGGCTCCCGTCACATGCCTCTGGGCATCGACAGTGTTGTGGGCGCCATCATTTTACCGTACCAGGCGAACATGGTAAAACCCCTTGCATGCCTCTAGGTATCAACAGTGTGGCAGGCGCTGACGTCTGCAATACCCGAAGAAGACAACATAACCTCCCACGTGCATCTGACATTCAACAGTATTATGGGCGCCTACCATCATCCTGTACCCGCCAGCATGGGCAACAAGGCTTAGTAGCATATGTACTCTCTCTCCTCTCACTTGTAAGGCCATCCCCTTCATCTATAAAAGGGGATGTGCTCTCTCCCAACAGGTAGATTCATTCAGACTGATTAAGTTCACTAGGACACAACAGCAGAACCACCAGGTTCAAACCACGAGCACACACTCAAACACTTAGCGCATAGTGGGGCTCCTGTCACTCTCGGCTCCTCTGACCAGAGTCCGACCAGACCTCCTGTACCCCATCTTTCTCCTTCTTGTTTGTAACCCCACTGCAAACTTCGAGCACCTAGGCTCAGGAATAAAGTCACCGACCGACTCAAACTGGATGTAGGGCACGTTGTCTGAACTAGTATAAACCCTATGTCATTGAGTGCTAGGCCACCTCTGATCACAACGTATGGTTTACGTATTGGTCACTTTCTGCACCGACAGTTGGCGCCGTCCGTGGGGAGAACGCTGTACGTTCAACACTTTTTGGTCATCGGATGGCCCACTTTTCCGCCACCTTCGCCATGGCGGGCTCAAGCGATACGACTTGCTTCGGCTCACTAGAGTTTCCCGCACTCCCACCTATTGGGATGTGGGTTCCACCCGTCTTCGAGCCATCCCAGGCCTTCCTCTTTGGAAGCCTGGACTTCTTCGCCGACCGGCTCGGGGTACTACACCTCCGCGAGGAGGCACTCATTCCGGCGCCCATCGGAGGGGCACCCTCCATCGGCTTCAGGACACACGACGACTTCAACAATGAGGCACCTACGCTTCATTTAGAGCAAACTCTCTGCTCAAACCCTGCTATGAGTAATGTACATGCTATTATTTACTTGCTATTCTCTATCTTCTGCCGATTATCTGGAGGGACCCTGTTGTCCCCACCGTGACCGCCATGCAACCGGTTCCCCTATGGCCTCATGTCCCCCGCGGACACGTACGCCCGGGGGCTCCGAAGGATGCTGACACCGCCCCCTCTCATGTTCGAATTCATGGGGATGGCAAGCTATGCTCCCACCTGTTTCCTCGAGCTCATGGATGGCGATGTTGAGAGTGACGGCTCCAGCATCGGCGATGTGGTGCCTAGCCACTGTTCATCCTGGGAGTGCGCTATGGCGAACGCTCTAGGATAGCCACCGGTGGTAACGGAGTCCTTGCAGACTCACACCCCTTCGGACCCTCATGCAGAGACCCCCACGCTCACACGGGAGCACAGCGAGGAGCTACAACAACAGTGGCTGAACCAGTCACCGACTGGGCCAGCACGCTCGACGCACCACACTGCGCCCCGTGCGCATAAACCGGCAAGCGGCGCTCGGGGTCACGCCCGTCGGGTCCAGCACAACACCATGGACGGGGGAACGATCCCCCATAGTTCGCTCGGGCCAATCAGAACATCGCCGCTGTGGTAATGCTTCTGCGCGGCCTTCCCGAACCGAATGATCCCTAGGAACGGGCGATCTACTAGAACCTCCGGGCACTGGTGGAGACCACTGCCATTCAACAGGCAGAGAGCTTCACATTGCGACACTGACTCGTGGCCTCTCTCCCCACTAGGGGAGTGGGGACGCACCAGATGAATCGCTCCACCCGCTCACCGCTACGGCCACCGAGCATGGCACATGAGGCCACATCCGCGCCTCGTCTTGACTTGGCGACCGCTCTGCACCGATCGCCTGTACACAAGCGGCTCAGGCCAAACCAAGACGCTCGTAGCATCATCAGCAACCGGAGTCCTAGCCCAGATGGCCCGATACCATAGGCCTTTGTCTGACGCATCCAAAGAGTGCCGCTCCCGTAGCGCTCCAATGGAGGCCAAGGCAAAGGCAAAGCCAAGCGCCAGGATTAGGACGAGGGCCCCTCCACACAGAGGGGGAAAAAGAATAGAAAAGATCTTCGCCGACCGGCCAACTCCACGTTGGTCGCCATGGCTGATCACACGAGCAAGTAGCCCCAGCAGGACCTTTCGGGCCACTTCAACGAGCTCATGGAAAGCCCATGCACCAACCACGCCTACCCCGTCAAACACCTCTACAAGTACTGCGAGCTCCTCAAGCGCCTTCTACGACAGGCTGGCGGGTCGAAGGAAGAAAAAGGCAAAGAAGCAGCGGCCAAGAAAGGGGGCGTAGCAGGCAAGGATCCGGACGACTGAAGGTTGAGGTGATCTGGCCAGACGCCTACCGACTGAAGGACGACAACGACGACATTCTCACCAACACTTGGAACAGCTATGTCATTTTGTTCCCCGAAAATTCAGTCTTGCCATTGTTTACTTAACGTTTGCTCCTATAAAAGCGCCCCGACCCGAACACTTTCGACCCGGGTCACTCGGGGGCTCCACAAGGGTGCACTACTACCTCTCTTTTCATTTACTGTCACATGGTAAAACTCCTTCCTACCTGAACAAAAGGGTACTTCGTTCCTTTAAATTACCGTACGTAGCTTTGCTTTAAAATATTCCGACCGATCGCACCCCGGGCTCCTAAGGTTGCAGCCTATGGGACGAATGGGCAAGTACAAAAAAGAAAGAATAAAAAACAAAATTATGCTAAGGTAAAACTAAGGAACGAATGGGACAAGCTTCCCCGAACGGAGTGACTCCATCACAAAAAACGAAACCGATTGTTGTCATTGAGTACACAAGAACATTTACATGGGGGCTCTCCCACGAACTTAACTTTTTACATCTGCTAAACTACTTATACTTTACAAGCTATTGGGGCTGCCCGGCGGCATCTGCTATCGGTGCGACCGGTGAAGGCACGGGCTGCTCACTCCCTGGCTGGACAACGTTCGACTCGGTTGAAGGTGGGGCGATGTCCACTTCCGACCCAGGCTCCACGTCATCCATAGGCTAGGCGACATCCTCCTGACGCATGCTTCCGGCCATGTCCGCACGACGAACATCCATTACCCACTGCACGGAGACTTGCTCGGCCAACAACCTTACGTGTGGCAGCAAGCTCTCCCCGAGCGACTGGATGTCCTCTGTGCTATAGCCGTCGGCATACCCACTACAGATGGTGGTGAAGTCCAGGTTTGGGTGGTACGTCGCCACCGAAGTCAACACCCCTGATGCTTCGTAGAAGAGCCCGTGGGTAATGAGGGTCCGAACCTCATCTGGAACCTTAGCCAGCCGATTGGTGGGTGCGCTGGTACTTGGCGCTGACCCGAAGACCTCTGAGACGACGAGCTAGGCAACATTGCAGATCTAGTCAAGTTCCCCATTGAGAGCACGTCGCTCCTCAAGGGACTTGTCCAGCGCCTCCTCATTCTGGCCAAACATTGCCTTGGCCATCTCTAGGTCCCGCTCCAACGACTCCACCTTTCCGCCCAACTCTGGAAGAAGGGCGACAAGCTCAGAAACAAGCTAAAAGAAGAAACCAACATGATGAAAAATAGAAAAGGTACATACCAAGGTGCCTTCCGGCAAGTCTCTCTTGAATGCTCCCCGCCATCTTCACTATCAAGCTTCTAGCCAAAACACCGCGGGCCTTATTCCCTCCGATACACGGTGGCGACCACAGCACAAACGCGGTTGGTGTGATCTCGCAAGACTACAAGCCCCTCCGATGTACAACAATGGGGCGCGCAAGCACCGAGTGGTAAGAGGTATGCAAACCTCACTAAACACTAGGCCTAAACCAAGAGCAAGTGCATAAGCGGTGGTCTAATCAACCTAAGCACTTCGCAAAGCACCTACGCTAATCACCTAATAAAACACTAAGCACTATGCAAGTGGAGATCATTAAAATGGTGTATCAACAACCTTGGTTTGTTTCCTCAACTCCACACATCTCATTTGGCCGGTTGGGGATTGTATTTATAAGCCCCATTGAGAAAGTAGCCGTTGGGGATGAAATACCGCTTTTCTACTACTGACTGGACACTGATCATGTCCTGACCGGACGCGTCCGGTCGTCCTAACCATTGGAGCCGCGATCCACTGATCAGATGCTTCCAGCGTCCGGTCACATGCCACCGGATGCGTCTGGTCGTAATTTTGCCGCTCTAGAACCTTTCTGTACTCGATTGGACTCTGCTGTCCTATGTCCGGTCGATTTGCTGCCAACGTCCGGTCCAGCGTCCGATCGCTGCCACTGACGCCTATTTGCCGAACCTCTTGATCGGAGCATCCGATCACTTTCTGCCAGCGTCCGGTCACCTCTGTGAGCTCGTTTCTTCGCGATCTTGTGTCTGGCTTGATTCCTATCTTCATGCTTAGACTTTGCTTGATATCTTGAGTCTTCTCTTATGCTTCTAAGATCTTGCTTATGGTGTTTATCATCAGATCATCACGTTGCCTTCGTCTAAGTCACGTCTTGCATCCTATTGAACTACAAAACAATCACTTGCAAATTCATTTGTCCAATTTGGTTGTGTTGATCATCAAACACCAAACTCCAAAGTAAATGGGCGAAGGGTCCATTTTCCTTACATCACTAGATGATCGAGTTGTCTGATAAGAGCTCCTCTCTTAATAGTACGACCATCTATCCTAAATGTGATCACACTCTCTATAGTGTCTCGATCACCGAAAATAAAATAGCCCTATGGATATCACCTTTGCCTTGAGCTTTTTGTTTTTCTCTTTCTTCTTTTCAAGTCCCAAAGCTTGATCATCATCACATGTCCACACCATCACCATAGACTTCATTTCATGTGGCTATCTCCAATTGCTCCATCACTTGGATTGGACCATCCTATCTAGTCACACACTTAGATGCAAGGATTAGTCCAAATAGGTTTCATCAATTAGCCAAAACCAAACTAGGGCTTTTAATCTCCCCCTTTTTGGTAATTTATGACAACCTCCACAAAGATATGAAATAAATTCAAATTTGAATCCATGTTGCTTGCCCAAGCATTTTTACCATGTGTAAATGATTTGGACTCATTTCATGAACCCCCTTTGGTAGCATTTGCTCCCCCTTTATATGTGCTAAGAGTTTGGATTGAAAGCTTGCACATATGCATAGATTTGAGTTTGTGGGAGAGTAATGTCTACCAAATGATGCTAAGGTATAAGAGATGGACCTTTGAAGCATGATACCAATCGGAGTACATCAAATATACCATCCTTAGCACCATTAGTAACTAGACATTCACAAAAACTAGAATACCCCATGAGAACAACATTAGAAGCAAGGGTCTAGTTTTCATAATATAAACACAAGTCTAGTTACTCAACCTATGCATGCTAGTTTTTCATTTCATCATTCAAACCTACAACTAGCATCCACCACATAAGCATAGAATTTTAATTTAAAACTTGTGCCATGCAAGAAAACATATGAAATGCACATTCAAATGCATCAATCAAGTTTATGAGCTTGCTCCCCCTACTTGTGTGCTCAAAATTTTAATTGATCACTTTCCTTTGTCATATCTCTCCCCTACATATGTGCTAAGAGTTTGGATAGAAGCTTTCACATATGCATTGATAGGAAATGTGGGAGGACAATGTCTACCACTTGATGCTAAGGTATAAGAGATGGACCTTTGAAGCGTGATACCAATCGGAGTGCACCAAATAAATCATCCTTAGCACCAAGGTTAGTTAGATAGCTCTTGTAAAACACAAACACTAGATACCTTGTGAGATCAACATTATATGCAAGGCTCTAGTACCACTTGAAAAATAAGCAAGGCATATCTAACTATCATCCTATGTATGCTAGTTTTTCATTTCATCAATCAATTGTACAACTAGCATACACCACACAAGTATGGATATTGAAATTTAAAAAACTTGTGCCATGGAAGCATACATATGTCATTCAAATGCATCATTCGAGTTTATGAGCTTGCTCCCCCTACTTGTGTGCTCAAATTTTTAATTGATCCCCTTCCTTTGTCATTTCTCTCACCCTATGTCCAATTTCTCAATTTCTCTCCCCCTATCACTTTTATCTTTGTTTCTCTCCCCCTTTGTCATCAATGACCACAAAGGTTCAATTTTAGATAGGTTAAGATTATCGATGCCAATCAATGGGGTGAGGATCATTTTTCCAAATTTGGTTCAATCTAGAACACTTGCCAAAGATATTTAACTCGGTTTGATCCAAGGACAAGCTTCTTCACACCTCATTTCAAGGGTTATCTTGACCATGTTGAGTTAAACACTTATAGCTCATTTTCTAGATTAAACATTAGGTTCACAAGTCCACAAACATATCATATGCTACCACTAGACCATATCATGCATAAAAGCAATAGTGGTACCATACAAGCATCAAATTCATTTGATTTTCATGAATGAGCCTAAGATATGATGGGAATGACTAGATGCACTAAATAAGTCCTTAGCAAAGGATGTATGCATGCTAATCAACTTTTACCTTGGATTGCTCGAAGGAGAGGTATGTCATATAGGTGGGGGTGCATCAACATATATTTAAGAAATCCAATATGTTCAACTCATTCCTTAGCTTGCAAAACCTCTTCTCATCCAATGGCTTGGTGAATATATCAGCAAGTTGATCTTCGGTGCCCACACTCTTAATGCAAATATCCCCTTTTTGTTGGTGATCTCTAATGAAATAGTGGCGCACATCAATATGCTTTGTTCTTGCATGTTGAACCGGATTGTTGGTGAGCTTCATTGCACTCTCATTGTCACAAAGCAATGGCACTTTCTTGAACTTGATTCCAAAGTCATTCAAGGTGGCCTTCATCCAAAGTATTTGTGCACAACAATTACCGACGGATATGTATTTGGCTTCGGCGGTTGATAATACAACACTATTTTGCTTCTTTGATAACCATGAAACAAGTGATCTTTCCAATAATTGACATGTGCTGAGGTGCTCTTCCTTTCAACCTTGCATCCTACATAGTACGAGTCAGAGTAACCAACTAGCTCAAACTTTGCTCCTTTGGGATACCACAAACCAACATTTTGTGTATGCTTCAAGTACCTCAATATTCTCTTTGTAACCTTCAAATGACTTTCTCTTAGTGAGGATTGAAATCTTGCACACATGCACACACTAAATATGATATCCGGTCTTGATATGATCACATAGAGTAGGCTTCCAATTATAGAGTGATACAACTTTTGATCCACCATGTTGCCACTTGCATCACTATCCAAATTGTCATTTGTTCCCATTGGTGTACTAATTGCTTTAGCTTCATCCATTACAAACTTCTTGGGCATGTCTTTGATGTACTTGCCTTGACTCACAAATGTACCACTCTTCATTTGCTTGATTTGAAGACCAAGTAACTCAACTCTCCAATTATGGACATCTCAAACTCATTGGCCATCATCTTCCCAAACTCTAAACAAAGGTCTTGATTGGTTGATCCAAATATGATGTCATCAACATAGATTTGCAACACAAACAAGTCATCGCCAATCTTCTTGGTGAAAAGAGTGGTGTCAACCTTTCCCATCTTGAACCCCTTGGAGAGGAGAAAATCTCTCAATCTCTTATACCATGCTCTAGGTGCTTGTTTCAATCCATACAATGCCTTTCTTAGCTTGTACACATGGTTGGGTTTCTTGTCATCTTCAAAACAGGGAGGTTGCTCAACATATACTTCTTCATTGATGTAGCCATTGAGAAATGCACTCTTGACATCCATATGATAGAGCTTGATGTTGTGGGCACAAACATAAGCTAGCAAGATTCTAATTGCTTGCAATCTAGCAACCAGGACATATGTTTCACCAAAGTCAAGACCTTCAACTTGTGTATAACCTTGTGCTACCAATCTTGCTTTGTTCCTTACTACTATCTTGATCTTGCTTGTTTCTATAGACCCATTTGGTTCCAATCACATTGTGTCCCTTAGGCCTCTCAACTAATTCCCATACTTGATTTCTTGTGAAGTTGTTCAATTCTTCATGCATAGCATTCACCCAATCAACATCCTTCAATACTTCTTCTATCTTCTTTGGTTCAATGGATGACATAAATGAGAAATGCTCACAAAATAAAGCCCATTCTTGTAGCTCATCTAGCACTACTACTTCACCTATGAGTGATGGTTTCACTTGTAATGCCTCACTTATGGTTGAGAATGAGACCTTAAAGAAGGAGGTCAATGAGCTCACTCGCCTTAGGCAATGCCTATGGTAGTGAGGACCACTTGCTTAAGTGCTTGGGTAGCCAAAGATTTTCTCTCAATAAAGAGGGATTAGGCTATACCCCTAAGAAAGATAAGGCGGCCTTTGTAACTCACAAGACTAGTTTTGTGAAGGGCAATGGTCGGTTTTGCAATAGATGCAAGCAAGTTGGGCATATAGAGCAATATTGCAAGAACAAAAAATCATAAGCAAATGTATCCTCAATTAAGTTTGATTCTTGTTATTTGCTTACCAAGGGCGTTAATGGGGTGCATGCTAGGTTTGTTGGTACACCAATTATAGGCTCAAAGAAGAAAGCCATTTGGTTGCAAAAAACTTAGTCACTAACCTTCAAGGACCTAAGCAAGTTTGGATACCTAAAAAGAATTGATCTTCTTTTTGTAGGTCAATTATAAAGCCAGAGGAAGCCATTGGGTTCTTGATAGTGGGTGCACTCAACACATGATTATTGATGCAAGAATGTTCAACTCAATCAACACCAATGGCAATGATGGTTATGATAGTATCACATTGGTGACAATGGCAAAGGCAAGGTCAAGGGGCTTGGTAAGATTGCAATATCCAATGATATGAGCATATCCAATGTGTTGCTAGTTGAGAGCTTGAACTTCAATTTGCTTTCCATGGCTCAATTGTGTGATCTTGGATTCAAATGCATATTTGGGGTAAATGATGTAGAGATCATAAGTGTCGACGACTCTAACTTGATCTTCAAAGGCTTTAGATATGAGAATCTATACTTGGTTGATTTCAATGCTAGTGAAACTCAACTGTGAACTTGCTTGTTCACTAAGTCTAGTATGGGTTGGTTATGGCATAGAAGGCTTGGTCATGTTGGAATGAAATAATTGAATAGATTGGTTAAGCATGACTTGGTTAGAGGCTTGAAAGATGTTGTGTTTAAGAAGGATAAACTTTGTAGCTCTTGTCAAGTCGGCAAACAAGTTGGAAATACCCATCCTAAGAAAAGCATGATGAGCACTAGTAAAGCATTTATGTTATTGCACATGGATTTGTTTGGGCCAACACAATACACTAGCATCGGTGGAAACAAATATGGCTTGGTGATAATAGATGACTACACTAGATACACATGGGTATTCTTTCTAGTGGATAGGAGTGATGTGTTTGTAACATTCAAATCATTTGTCAAGGGCATTCATAATGAGTTTGAAACAACCATCAAGAGAGTTAGAAGTGACAATGGTAGTGAGTTCAAGAATATAAGAATTGATGAGTTGTGTGATGAATTTAGAATTAGACATCAATTCTCGGCACAGTACACTCCACAATCAAATGGTCTTGTTGAGAGGAAGAATAGAACCTTAATTGACATGGCAAGATCAATGTTGAATGAGTACAATGTGAGTCAATCCTTTTGGCCCAAAGCTATCAACACGGCTTGCTATTGTAGCAACCGCTTTTATTATCACTCATTGAAAGAAAAGACACCATATGAGCTCTTGAATGGTAGAAAGCCCAACATTGCATATTTTTAGGTCTTTGGTTGCAAATGCTATATCTTGAAGAAAGACACTAGATTGAGCAAGTTTGACAAGAAATGTGATGAAGGATTCTTGCTTGGATACTCAACCACTAGCAAAGCATATAGAGTTTGGAATTTGGCAAGTGGTGCTCTTGAAGAAGTTCATGATGTTGAATTTGATGAAACCAAGGGTTCCCAAGATGAGAATGAGAACTTGGAGGATGATAGAGGCATTCAACTTTCAAATGCCCTGAAGAACATGGATGTTGGTGAATTGAGGCCTAGGCAAGTGATTGATGAAGAAGATGATCAAGTGCAAGTGCTCTCTAATTCAAATGTGCAAGTTGACACTAATCAAGCAAGTTCAAGTGGCTCTCATGACAATGAAGAATATCAAGTGGCTAGTACATTATCTCAACCTAATAATCAAGCAAGTGCAAGCAATGTTTCAATACTCCAACCAACCAATATTACAAAGGATCATCCATTGGACACTATAATTGGAGATATTTCTAGAGGTGTATAAACAAGATCAAGATTGGCTTCATTTTGTGAGCATTTCTCATTTGTGTCATCCATTGAACCAAAGAAGATAGAAGAAGCATTGAAGAATGTTGATTGGGTGAATCTTATGCATGAAGAATTGAACAACTTCACAAGAAATCAAGTATGGGAATTAGGCCTCATTCGGCTGACCTTGAACCCGACTTGATTTGCTTCTTTTTTCATCCGGAACAATATTTTTTCTCACAAAAATTCAGTAGCTACAGTGTTTTTAGCCGTCATAGTAATTTTTTTGGGTCAGCCGAACACAACCTTAGTTGAGAGGCCTAAGGGACACAATGTGATTGGAACCAAATGGGTCTATAGAAATAAGCAAGATCAAGATAGGATAGTAGTAAGGAACAAATCAAGATTGTTAGCACAAGACTATACACAAGTTGAAGGTCTTGACTTTGGAGAAACATATGCCCTGGTTGCTAGATTGGAAGTAATTAGAATCTTGCTAGCTTATGCTTGTGCCCACAACATCAAGCTCTATCAAATGGATGTCAAGAGTGCATTTCTGAATGGCTACATCAATGAAGAAGTATACGTTGAGCAACCTCCCAGTTTTGAAGATGACAAGAAACTCAACCATGTGTACAAGCTAAGAAAGGCATTGTATGGATTGAAACAAGCACCTAGAGCATGGTATGAGAGATTGATAGATTTTCTCCTCTCCAAGGGGTTCAAGATGGGAAAGGTTGACACCACTCTTTTCACCAAGAAGATTAGACATGACTTATTTGTATTGCAAATCTATGTTGATGACATCATATTTGGATCAACCAATCAAGACTTTTGTGAAGAGTTTGGGAAGATGACAGCCAATGAGTTTGAGATGTCCTTGATTGGAGAGTTGAGTTACTTCCTTGGTCTTCAAATCAAGCAAATGAAGAGTGGTACATTTGTGAGTCAAGGCAAGTACATCAAAGACATGCTCAAGAAGTTTATCATGGATGAAGCTAAAGCAATTAGTACACCAATGGGAACAAATGACAATTTAGATAGTGATGCAAGTGGCAACATGGTGGATCAAAAATTGTATCGCTCTATGATTGGAAGCCTACTCTATGTGACCACATCAAGACCAGATGCCATGTTTAGTGTGTGTATGTGTTCAAGATTTCAAGCCTCACCAAGAGAAAGTCATTTGAAGGCAACAAAGAGAATATTGAGGTACTTGAAGCATACACAAAATGTTGGTTTGTTGTATCCCAAAGGAGCAAAGTTTGAATTAGTTCGATATTCGAACTCGGATTATGCGTGATGCAAGGTTGAAAGGAAGAGCACTTCGGGCACTTGTTAATTGTTGGGAAGATCACTTGTTTCATGGTCATTAAAGAAGCAAAATAGTGTTGCATTATCAACCACTGAAGCCGAATATATATCCGTCAGTAGTTGTTGTGCACAAATTCTTTGGATCAAGGCCACCTTGACTGACATTGGAATCAAGTTCAAGAAAGTGCCATTGCTATGTGACAATGAGAGTGCAATTATGCTAACCAACAATTCGGTTCAACATGCAAGAACAAAGCACATTGATGTCAGCCACCATTTCATAAGAGACTATCAACAAAAAGGGGACATTTTAATTGAGAGTGTGGGCACCAAAGATCAACTTGCCGACATATTCACCAAGCCACTTGATGAGAAGAGGTTTTGCAAGCTAAGGAATGAGTTGAACATATTGGATTTCTCAAATATGTGTTGATGCACCGCCACTTATATGACATGCCTTTCCATCAAGCAATCCAAGGTAAAATTGTTTGGCATGCATACATTCCTTGCTAAGGACTTGTTTAGTGCATCTAGTCATTCCTTATGTTTTATAGGCTCATTCATGAAAATCAAATGAATTTGATGCTTGCATGGTACCACTATTGCTTCTATGCTTGGCTTGATCTAGTGGTAGCATATGACATGTTTGTGGGCTTGTGAACCTAATGTTTAATCTAGAAAATGAGCTATAAGTGTTTAACTCAACATGGTCAAGAACCCTTGAAATGAGGTGTGAAGAAGCTTGTCCTTGGATCAAATCGAGTTAAATATCTTTGGCAAGTGTTCTAGATTGAACCAAATTTGGAAAAATGATCCTCACCCCATTGATTGACATTGATAATCTTAACCTATCTAAAATTGAACCTTTGCGGTCATTGATGACAAAGGGGGAGAGAAACAAAGATAAAAGTGATAGGGGGAGAGAAATTGAGAAATTGGACATAGGGTGAGAGAAATGACAAAGGAAGGGGATCAATTAAAAATTTGAGCACACAAGTAGGGGGAGCAAGCTCATAAACTCGAATGATGCATTTGAATGACATATGTATGCTTGCATGGCACAAGTTTTTAAAATTTCAATATCCATGCTTGTGTGGTGTATGCTAGTTGTACAATTGATTGATGAAATGAAAAACTAGCATGCATAGGATGATAGTTAGATATGCCATGCTTATTTTTCAAGTGGTACTAGAGCCTTGCATATAATGTTGATCTCACGAGGTATCTAGTGTTTGTGTTTTGCAAGAGCTATCTAACTAACCTTGGTGCTAAGGATGGTATATTTTGTGCACTCCGATTAGTATCACGCTTCAAAGGTCCATCTCTTATACCTTAGCATCAATTGGTAGACATTGTCCTCCCACATTTCCTATCAATGCATATGTTCAAGCTTCTATCCAAACTCTTAGCACATATGTAGGGGGAGATAATGCTACAAATTCAAGTTCATGAAACTTGTCCAAAAACCTTTACACATGGTAAAAATGCTTGGGCAAGCAACCTGGATTCAAATTGATTTCAATTCATATCTTTGTGAAAGGGTTGTTATCAATTACCAAAAAAGGGGAGATTGAAATAAAGCTCTAGTTTGGTTTTGGTGAATTGATAAAACCCTATATACTAACCTTTGGCTCTAAGTGTATATGAGATAGGTTAGTACTAATCCAAGTGGTGGAGCAACTAAATGATGATCATGATGATGGTAGAGGCCATGGTGATGATCAAGTGCTCAGAGCTTGGAAAAGAAGAAAGAGAAAACAAAAAGCTCAAGGCAAAGATATAATTGATAGGAGCATTTAGTTTTGGTGATCAAGACACTTAGAGAGTATGATCACACTTAGGATAGATAGCCGTACTATTAAGAGGGGTGAATCTCGTCATGAAATGTGGTTATCAAAGGGCCACTAGATGTTCTAACTCTTTGTATATGCATTTAGATTCTAGTGAGTCCTAACACCCTTGAAAATGTTTGTGGAAAATTGCTATCGCATGTGCACAAGGTGATACACTTGGTGGTTAGCACATTTGAGCAAGGGTGGAGAAGTTGGAGTTGAGGAGGCGTTGTTTCCTATGATCGGACACAGGACCAGACGCTGGACATGCACATCCGGTCAGTGGTGCATAGGGCATGGTCTCGGTCTTGTGACCGGACCCTGAGCGGTTGAAGCGATCGGACGCATAGGGGGTTCGATCGATGCTGATGTAGGCTGACGTGAGCAGTTGTGCGAGCGCAGAGAGGACTGGACCCAGGGGTGCGTCTGGTCGCCCCCGAGCGGACGCGTCCGATCCTGAAAAAACCTCTCTACATGCTTTCTGGAAGTGTCCGGACTCCACGTTCTGGAGCGTCCGGTCGTTCCTTCGTCGCGTCCGGTCATGGCGCGGTGTTGGTGCTAGCGTGCGCGAGCGGACGTGAGAGCGCTGCGTCCGGTCTTCACTTAGTCATTGGCATTGAGTCACTTGACCGTTGAGATTGGGCGATGCAGGTTTAAAGCGTGGACACGTGGTGCACATCCAGCCACCGGACGCTGGGGCTGTTGTGTCCAGTCAATGCGACCGGCGTGTTCGGTCAGTGTGCAGGGGCTCCCCACCTTGACCCTAACGGCTCTATTTTATGGGGGTGCCTTTATAAGTGGTTTAGCCAGCTTGGGCTCACTCTCTTGACCATTTCTATTGAGAATACACCCTAGTGAGCCTAGCCATTCCTCTCTCACTCATCTAGATTAATTGATTCATCATTTGGTGAGATTGGAGAGCATCTAAGTGCATTGCTTTGAGTGATTGCATCTAGAGACACTTGGTGATTGTGTTTCACTGTGGGATTTGCTTGTTACTCTTGGTGGTTGCCGCCACCTAGATGGCTTGGTACAACGAGGATCGTTGAGCGGAGGAAGGTGATTGTCTCCGGCTCCGATCGTGGTGATTGTGAGCGGTTCTTGACCTTTCCTTGGTGGAGAGCCAAAAGATACTCTAGTGGATTGCTCGTAGCTTGTGGATCTCCATCTTGTGTTGGTTGTGCGGCACCCAATTGCGGGTTAGGCGTGTGATGCCTATTAGCGTGTGAACCTCCAAGTGGGTGAATCGCTACAACGAGGACATAGCTTGCCGGCAAGCGAGTGAACCTCGGTGAAAAATCTTGTGTCATCATTGTCTTCGAGAAATTCATTTAGTATTCATTGTGATTGATTGATCATCTCTTGCCACAGCGGTATAACCCTCACTATCTCTCTTGTATTTACATTCTAGTGCATCTAAGCTCTTTAGTGTAGCTAGTTTTGAGAGCTAGCTTGTGTCTTGTTAGTTTGGTTAGTGAGGCTCTTTAGTTAGTCTTTGAGAGCTCACTAACTTAGAGAGTAGTGACTTAGCCCTTGTGTGAAATAGAGATCATAGTAACTAGAATCATGGATAGGTGGCTTGCATTTTTAGTAGGCTAGCGCAACACTCGCTTTGTTTCATAATTGTCTAACCACTTGGCTAAAGTGTTGTTGTAGAAATTTTTATAGGCTATTCACCCTCCTCTAGCCATTAGAACCTTTCACTACTGTGCTACAGTGATGGTCATGCCGTTGTCGAGGGAGGTCAGGAAGGTTGGGAGAGTGGGAAACTGAGTGCGAGGTGATATGGTGAGAATGAGCATGAACTCATGCGAGATGGGGCGATGAAGTAGTGCGGTGGTGGTGTTGAATGCGACTGCCGCAAGGCGGGGGCCGACACCACGGTGAGGTGGAGCAGGAGCGAGTGAAACAAAATCGAGAACCACGGTGGCGAAGGCTCGACTGGGATGTGTGATACATCAAGGGCGGCCAAATAGTGTAGTAGGTCCTAGGAAGCTAGGTATACACATCCCTCTTGAGCTTCCGCCACATGTCCTTGCCCTCGTGCGCTACACCACTATAGGTGGACGCGGTGCAGCATGGTGTGGCCGCACGAGTGTGGTGGGCACATGCAACGCAATGTGGGGGGAGGAGGTGGACTGAGATGATAGAGTAATTCAAGTTTAGTGACTTGAGTGTGTATTTTGAAAGTACCGAGACCGGGACGAGAATTTGGGACAAGTTTACGAAGTTTAATATGCACCCGGGACTTGGATAAAAACTCAGAAAAAGTTTAGGAAGCTGAATGTATAATTTGAAAGTACCATAACTCAACAGAGCTTGGGACAAGTACAATGACCGTAAGTGAAATTTACTCTTAGGCTGTGTTTAGCTGGGTGAAATTTGGGAATTTAGCTACTGTAGCACTTTTGTTTTTATTTGGCAATTAGTATTCAATCATGGACTAATTAGGCTCAAAACGTTCGTCTCGCGATTTCCAACCAAACTGTGCAATTAGTTTTTTTTCGTCTACATTTAATGCTCATGCACGTGTCGCCAAATTCGATGTGATAGCTACTGTAGCACTTTTTGGGAAAACTTTTTGGAACTAAACGATGCCTTAATATATTTACACCACGGTCATAGTCATAGATCCATTATTCTATTACTACTTCTGGTTTCTATATCAGTGGCGGGATCTGGTGACCTTAAGGATGAAGGTGCAGGAAGATGAGAGGGAACCCCCAAATAATTCGCTGGGCTTGTCCTGATGTACACGCGTAGGAATGAGTATATATATGTACCGTACCACAGACCGGGGGGCACGGCACGGCTCCGCTGATGATGGAATCTAGGCGACAACGACCCTGTTGGTCTCTTCTGATATAGGAGTGAGCTTCTCTGTAAGGCACTAGCCAACATGTTCATGCGAGTAATAATGCTAGTGCAAGTACAAATATTTATATTTATACTAGTATATATATTCGTCGGTGCTTGGCCACCGTACCTGCAGGCCGTGCGTATCCACAAGGACAGTGCGAGAATATCGAAAGTCGAAATGCTCGATCAGGCGGCGCTCAGGCCGAGCAACAATGATATGCAGTTGCGTACGCGTGCTGCCTGTTAGTGTTAAGGTGTCATGCACGCACCTTTGACCACTACAACTGGATGGCAATAGTAATCTACTTTAGTTTTAACTTATCCCACACGCCATTTGAGTAGTCCACGTACGTCCCTATAGTAGGTATCTTATTCAATCCATCATCCATTGACGTGACACATGCTTCTTGTATAATACTCTCTCCGTTCAAAAATAAATATACTCTAGCACACTATGAGTTATAATATCTTGAGTTTGATGAACTCATATAAAATTACTTTAATATTTATAATATTAAATAAGCAGTGGCGGAGCCGGTAGCTTTTAAGAGCCCATTCTCATTATACAAAAATATTTAGCTATAAAATTACATAATTCTACATGGATATAAAGAAATTTTTCTTTTTAAACTTTGGTGAGGAGCCCGACCGGCCGGACGGTGGCTCCGCCACTGTAAATAAGTATATCACTTGATTTGTGGTGAGCTATACTTTTATATAGTACTTATGATATTAATAATTTATCTACACGTTTAGTTGATATGTTAATAAAAAAATATACCTATAATTGTATTTTTTAAGATACAGCTGTATTTGGTCTCTGCTAATAAACCAATTCAACGGGCTACTAGTCCATATAGTAGTATTATATATACAAGTAGCTAACACTAATAGACTGCTATTATATAATTTTCTATACCTTGTTTATCATGCATGATGCAGATCAACGGGTAGCTCATTGGTTGCTTATTTTACAATATATATGTGCTCCAAATGACGAAGACGACGTTGCTTTCCTATCCTTGTCGTTTTGCGCTTTAGTTTGTTCATTCATTCACATACCAGGACACATTTGAAGCACAGAACATACCTTTGTTTGGATCTGAGGGCCCTTAGTAGACATAAAATCCAATCATCATCCATCTATGAATGATTGACCCATATATATGTCACGTGTCCTCCAAACTTGAGGTGACAAAAAAAATGGAAGCATCACTTCTAGCTTAATTTTGAGGGCTCATCACTGCTAGCTTATTAATTATTGCAACGCGATGTTATTACAAAAAACAAAAACAAAATTCCTTTTCCTTTCTTCTGAAAAATAACGAGACGGTGGAATAAGATGTCGAGTTTGTGGTGGCATATGGCTTGACAGAGCGCTAGCAATTGTCCGACGATATATAAGGATATTTTTCAAGTTCTGCCGTGGCCAAGTCGATCGAAATTATTATACTTTGAAATGAGACACCAGTCATCGAAGCCATAACAGGCGGTTGAGACCTGAGCTTAACATCTAAAAATTAGGGTATTTTTAGTGTCCCAAAAAATCCAAAGTTAGAAATATTATATTATTAGGCGGCAGCTGAAATTACAGCCGCATTTGAAGAAATGGCATATGCTTCTACAAGTCGTTCCTACAATTCAATAAACCAAACAAGCAATGGGACATGTACAATAAGGGCTTAGGTTATGTTTGGATCCCTATAGATAATAGTTAAGTTAATTATTAGTTAGACCTCTAGATAACAACTATCTCACTAGTTGGACTAAATTATTGTTATCCGGATAGCCCTCTTGCGCTGGTGGTTAAGCGCATGTATGTGATCTATCTTTTCTTTTCCTATTTCTTCTTAAAACTCTCATATGCTTGTATTTCCATTCAGTGAATGGAAATGGGGATATCCTCTCGAATCTAAAAAAGTTGGACCAAATTATATAATAGCAGTTAATATTAGCTATGTGCTATTAGCTAACTAATTACTATCAGCTAATGGATTAAGAGGGCCTTAGGGCAGTCCCAATGTTAAAAACTATATGTAGTTTTCTATATCTATTAATTTTCATAGACACTACATGTAGAAACCATGTTTCCAATGGATAGTTTCTATATCAATCATGTTCCTTTATGTCTTGATTCTCGTGTAGACATGGTTTCCAACTTGATTTTTGCTTTCTCTTTAATAACTATCTTGCCACATCAACAAAACGCTTAGGTGGTAGTACAATTAATGCCTATAGAAACTACGATGATTTCTACCTTAGGAGTGCCCTCGGTAAGAATCGTGCTATATCGGCACTTGTAATGTGACGTAACCGATCAACTTCCTACCACTGAATAATTGGTGTTGTCTGTAACAGCTCGTGTTTGCGACTTGCGCGTCGACTTCAGGTGGTGCTGGTCAGGAATATACGTCTCCAACTGCTTGGAGCCAAACCTTCCAACTGCCACACTGACGTGATCTGATTTGTCGCAGTCGCAACTGCACGTTCCATCCATCACCCATGGCTGAGAATTCAAGGAACGAAGCTAAACTAAGATGCGGCCGTTAATTGCACTTGCGCATGCGACGACAACGTACGTCGCCGCTAGTTTATATTACTTGTGACTTGTGAGTTGCGATTGCCCACCTATCTAGAGACTGTTAACAAATGATGATGTAGAAACACAAACAAACGTCCAGTACTACTGCTATTTTAGTTAATTTGTCAATACTAATTTCCAGTGTTAGCGACCTTAAATTGACCACTCGCCGGCCGCTAAGTATGTATGATGATTGCTCATCAACCATTGTGACTTGCATTTCAACGAAATGACGTAAACTGACGAAACTCATATATACTACTCGTAATTGGTCTCCAACGGGAGCTTCATTCACTGTCAGAGAGATAATAGCACCAGACCAGTCCCCGACTGCCCGTGGATGTGCGGCCCATGCGACTATAGATGGCCAACGGGCCGTGCCGGCCCAGCCCGGCACGGGCCCGTGCCAGTACGGCCCGATAGCCAACGGGCCGGCACGGCACGCCGTGCCTCACAGGGCCACGGGCCTAGCCTCCAGCCCAGGCACGACACTATAGGCCGATTTCCGTGCTGGGCCGGCCCGCGAGGCTCGACCAATTTCACAGGTCGTGCCAGCCCGAGGCCCGAGAGAGAGAGAGGGGAAGGGGGTCGCCGTCGCTCGCCGCCGGATCCGGAGGAGGCCAGCGCGCTCGCCACCGAGGAGGCTGATGCCTCGAAGCTGGATCCAGAGGAGCCGCTCGAGGCCAGCCACCACGCTCGTCGTCCCTGGATCCAGTCACGCCCGCCCTCCATCCGCCGCCGGAGGCCGAGCACGCCCTGGATCCGCCGCTAGGGGATGCCACGACCCTTGATCCGCTGCCGGAGGACGGGCTGGCATGCCCTGCATCCGCCACCGGTGAGCGCGTGTGGATCTCGTCGTCCTCCGCCTCCTCACGCCGGATCTCGCGAAGCCGCCGGATCCGGAACTCGTCGGGGCTGCGAGCTCGGTGGATGCACCGCCTGCTCCTGGCCGCACCGCCGCCCCTCGAGAACCGCGTGTTGCCGCTCCTCGAGGACCGCGCGCCGCCTCTCTAGGGCCATGTGCCGTCGTCGCCATGGAAGAGAAGGGAACCAAGCGGACCAGAGGAGGGAGAGGGAGGGATGGAGGCGAGCGCACCAGAGGAGGGAGAGGGAGGGTGGCCAGCACACGGCAAGAGAGAGGGAAGGAGGGAGGGAGGCCGGGTGGGGAGGGGACTGCGCGGGGCGGCGGGGAGGGGGAGAGGAAGGGAGTTAGGGTTCGAGGAATCATGAGTGGGGCGCGGGGAGGGTGCGAGCGGGGAGCGGGGAGGCGGTAGGCCGGGGTGCCGAGCCGCTAGCGGGCTGCCTGTTCTATAGCAGGCCATGCTGTGCCGGCCCACGTGCCTGGGGTAAGGCCCAGGCATGGCCTGCTACTTTGTGCCGGGCCAGCCCGGGCCCGCTAGCCGCTGGGCCGGGCCGTGCCGTGCTTGGGCCGAGCCAAAAAAACGGGCCTTGGGCTGGGCCGATGGGCTCGGGTTGCATGGCCAACTATACATGCGACCGCAAGGGCCCCAAATTTCTAGGGGCCCAAAATCTCTGGTGATAGCCCAATACTATACATGCCTTGTGTCTATTTGTTTTGGCCCAAATTGTATAGATGGAACAGCAGGACAATCCAATCACTAAAGGCCTGTTTGGATGCTATATTGGGAACGTGCCAGGCATTGGCCAGTGCTCCCAGGCGCTCGATTTCTTCAGCCCAGGGTCGTTGCCTGGTAGGCAGCATCCAAACATGCCCTAAATCGCATTCACACCATGTCTGGTTGACTTCACGTCGAACCTCCCCCTCCATGTATTGTTCCGATCTCCCGTCTCCCACTCCTAGTCTTCGGCTCTCCACGAAATCAAGAGATCAGAGATGGCACTTTGGTGGTTCGGCCCTCGGCCCTCGGCACCTCGGCAGTGGCGGAAGGTGAGGCCACGAGCAGTGGGTATGTTGCATTCGGCCCCCATCACCGGCCGCTGACATCGCGGCACATGCAGCGTGCATGATACAACTAGGCAAGAACTTTTTGATGTGCTAGAGAATGAGCTAAAGCATCTTGGTCTTGATATAGATGATGTGAGAGGACAAGGCTATGATAATGGGCCAAATATGGAAGACAAACATCAAGGGATACAAAAGAAACTTTTGGATATAAATCCTAGAGCTTTTCTATACTGCTTGTGGTTATCATAGCCCGAACTTAACACTTTGTGATATGACCAAGAATTGTGGAAGTGGTAAAGATTTTTTTGGAATCATCCAATGCATCTACACAACTTTTGCCATTTCTACTAAGAAATGTCACATTATGAGAGATAACATAACAGGGTGGACTCTCAAGTCAGTGTTAGCTACATGTTGGGAGACTCATATCAAGTGTAAAGGCTATTAGATTTCAATGTGTTGTCATTCAAGAGGCTCTACTTCAGGTATCAGACATTGATAATGATGTAAAAACGAGCAGTGAGGCTAAAGAATTGGCAAATAATGAACTTCGAGAGTATGAATTTATAGTGGTAATAGTCATTTGGTACGAGGTATTGTATGTTGTTAATCTAGTAAGCAAACAATTGCAAGCAAAGGATATGCTTATTGATGTTGTTATTGATAAAGTGCAAGGGCTGATTTCTTTCTTCAAAGGGTACAGGGACACTGGTTTCTTAGATGCACTAGAAATAGGTAAAGGAATTGGACTTGAGATGGATATTGGTACAACAATTTATAAATGAAGAGAAATTGAAAGAAAGAGGCAATTTGATGAGAACCCCGATGACACAAATATTGCAACACAGTCCGTAGAGGAATCATTTAGAATCTACTATTTTATACCGGTTGTTGATCAAGTTATTTCTACAACATGATTTGAACATTATCAAGGTTACTTACTTATGATACATTGCAGTCATTGGATAATAATAGCTTGAGGTCTTCTTGTGACATTATTGTGATAATAATGGCACTGTCTCACGGTTGGATCGTGTTGGCTCACGGTTGGACCATGAGAACTGCCCGAGGCAGCAAGGGCTAAATGGCCATATTGGAGGGTGGGGTATATATACCGCCCCCCAACCGGCCAAGACAAGAGTGGAGTTGGCAAACATACCAAGGGTGTTGTTGCTACACCATTTTAGAGCTCTCCACTTGCATAGTGCTTAGTGATTCACATGGTGATTAGTGTAGGTGCTTTGCGAAGTGTTTAGGCTAGTTAGACCACCGCTTATGCGCTTGCTCTAGGTTTAGGCCTAGTGTTTAGTGAGGTTTCTATATCTCTTGCTATTAGGTGCTTGTGCGCACCGTTGTTATACACCAGAGGGGCTTGTAGTCTTGCGAGATCACACCAACCGTGTTTGTGGTGTGGCCGCCACCGCGTACCGGAGAAAATGAGGCCCACAACGATTAGGCCAGAAGCTCGATAGTGAAGATGGTGGAAAGCGGTCCAGGAGAGGCCATCTCGATGACCCACTTGCGCGTGGAGAAGGCCCGGGGCCTAACCATATATGGAGTTACCTGAATGGGAGTGTGGCCCTTGTGATCGAGGGCATCCTTGCGAGGGGCTTCAATGAGGACTAGGGAGAAGGGAGGAGATTCTCAATACCTCGCTAAAAATGCCATAGTCGTCGACGGAAGTTTTCATCTCTATCTCAATTAAGCTTTCACATTTAGATTGTGTACATTGGTTGTGTGTTTTACATTCCTAGCTTAGTGGATAGGCTAGTAAATCTAGGTTGCATAACTCTTCTGCGATAGAGATAGCAACGCATCTAGCAAAACCTTAGATGCACATCTAGATAGATTATTTCTTGCGTAGGTTTTAACTAGGATGAAATTATAGGTAATAATTAGAAGTAGATTTTAAGTTGCCTAATTCGATCCCTCTCTTAAGTGTTATGGTCCCTTCATGTCCACCAATAGGTCAAAGGTTGCAATAGCATAACAGGGGTAGGTTACGTCATTGTCGATGTTTTACCACTGATAGCCTGCCACGGGGGTACCCAGGGCAGTATGTTCGGGCTTCGGCGTGTGCTGAACTCGACGGTTAACACAAGAGACAGTCGATTTATCCTGGTTCAGGCCCTCGATCACGGATCGAGTAATAACCCTATGTCTAGTCGGCGTTAGCCTTTGCGTTGGATTGATTGTCAAGTGTTGTGTTGTACAATTGTTGTTGTCTTTGTCCAGGAGCCCTGCCCTCCTTTATATAGTCAGGAGGCCAGAGTCCTAGTCGGTTTATAATGAGAGTTACTAGTAGGATTATTGAATAGTACTACTACTAGGATTACAAGGGAAGAATCCTAGTTAGACTAGATCTTCTCTCTCCTTTGTGGGGTATCCTGTGGGTCCCGTATCGACAAGCCCCCGAGCACTTCATGGTTGAGCTCTGAAAGTCTCGTTTTGCTCCTTCAGGTCTTGATGAGTAGTAACAAACGTCATCCGAGTGCTTTATGGAGTGAAACCTTGTAGCGCTTCTTGGGACCTTCGAGTGGTGAGTGCTTTTTTGAAGAAAAAGTACATCCATCTGGTTGTAGCCCCCGAGCCTCTTGCTATTTGGAACAAGGAGCTGGAGGATCTTGTCTTGAAGTTGCTCTGTTTGTTCGTTGAAGTTTTATCAAAAAGAACTCGAATATAGGCTCGTTCTGGGTTCTTTTTGTCGTAATGTCTTGAAGTGGTCTGCGTTGAGGAAATCTTTTGGTGACGTGCGCTTTTTCGAAGAAAAAGCGCACTCACTGAGTGTAGCCCCCGAGCCTCTTTCTATTTGGAACAAAAAGTTGGAGGGTCTTGAATCTTTATGTTGTTTGAAAATTTATGTTCTGAAGTAGTTCCTGAGAGTTGGGTTATGTCATCATCTGAGTAGTTTTGCGGCATCTTTTCGAAGTAGCCCTTTAGTCTTGGATTAAACCATCATCCGAGTAGTTTCGCAGCATGCATGCCTCCGAGCGTATATCCTTGTTGTTTTGTTCAGGAAGAACTCGGATGCGAGGTCTTGGCGTATTCTTTGATAGTCTGCTGTTGTCAGAGGTAGTTGTATGGTGGTGGTTGAGTGTAAATGCCTTTTGTTCACTGGGTTGTACTGTGCTGGTATATTCTTCCGAATATGTCCGTCTTCGAGTACTGTTCCCTCTTCGCCTGAGTCATCCATTATTGAGTCATGTCTTTTCACTGTGTCCTTTGTTAGGCTTATTTCGTTGGTACTCCTAGTCCATGTGCGCCGCTCCTTTGATCTATAAATACTGTCCCGGAGTGCTTGTTTTCATCCATTGGACATTCTGTTGAAACCTTCGTGGTCATGAACATGGTAGTTTGTGAAGTAGAGCAGCCCCCGGGCATAATTTGTAGTTCCTTTGCGTCTTGTCATAGTTAGGAGGAAGTCTTGTGATAGGGATTAGAGGTAGGCTAATCCCACGACAGCATTGTGCTAGGATGTACGTGGCGGTAGTTGGAGGAAGTCTTATGATGTGGGCTTCGTTCCTTCATCTGGCAGTTCTGGGTTGATCCTCGTCGCCTGTCTTGAGACTGTCCGGTGCAGATCAACACCATATCCAGCATCACATCGGTCTTGGGTAGACAGATGCCCGTCGGCCTTCTCTACTCCATGTTGCCTTGTCGTGCTGCCGATTTCCGCCTTAGATGCACTACGTCCGTCCTTTGAAGAAAACAGTGTAGCTGATGGCGGTTTGTCCTTCTGAGTAGCAATTTGGGACACGTAGTCGTTCCAGAGCCTAGCCGTATCCGTGTTCCTCTTTGCTACTTTGCTTTTTGTGGTACCGAGTTCGTTGGGTCTTGTAAGATTTGTAATCTTCTATTTTTGAAGCCGCTTGTAATGGAATGAATCTTGTCTTCTGAGTGGTCTTTTACCTTTCTGCTGTGATCCCTGTCGTTCATGAGATTACCGAGTTCTTTCTTAAATAACCGGGTTTCTTTGTTCCTTGTGAGGTAGCCCTTTCTTTCTTCTTGGTTTGACGAGTTGTTCTTGTAGCGATCTGATAACCCTGCCGTGGTGCTGGATGGATAAGTCTGAAATCTGCCCATTGGTTTGTACCGTTATGTGGATTTGTGCCCTCCGTCGTTTTAACCGCGTCAGTAAATGGACCATTGCGTTCTCACACTGTGTTTTAACGGGCCTTGTGGGCCGTTTTTATTACTGAAAAATCTATTTAAAGACCTTTTATCTTTCTTTCCTTTGCTGCCCAGCTCTTGCCTTTAAACCCTAGCTTTCAGAAATCCACCGCCGTCATCGTCGCTGTCACCCGAGCACCATCATCCTAGCTTCATCTTCCCTAGTGCCTTTTTGCTTCCGCCAGTTCATGGGAAAGAAGAAAACCGCAAGCAAGTCCCAGGCGACCTTCGTGGACGAGGAGTCATCCCTTTCTTTGATCGAAAACCAGGAGTTCGTGGCCATGAGGGCTGCTTAGAAGGTTTGGCCAGTTCCAACAACAAGCGAAGACCAGCTACGCGAGCTCGTCAGCGACGGCTTGATCCAAAGCAAAGTCATCGCTGAATGGAGAGTTCCGGGCGAGCATCGGGTTCCAGCTCCGGGTCTTGGTGAGATTATCCTCTTCGTTTCCTTTGTCCGTGCCGGACTTTGCCTTCCTACTTCCGCCTTCCTTCATCAGTTTCTTGGTTATTTTGGGGTTAGTCTGAACCATCTAACCCCTAATGCCGTTCTCCATCTTTCTATTTTCGTTCATCTTTGTGAAGCTTTCCTTGGAATCCCTCCTTCTCTATCTCTTTTTCGCTTTTTCTTTCGTCTGAAACCTCAACCCCGCCGCGAAGAAACCAGCGTTCTTGGCGGTTGCGGGATTCAGTTTTGCTAGGGTCTCAAGATTAAGTTCTTTGACTATGACCTGGTCAATTCTGTAAAAGATTGGCGTGTCGAGTGGTTTTATGCTGCCAATTTGATCCCTTCCCTTGTCGTCCATTCTGGATCTGGTCCTGTGGTGAATGACCGATGGGACAAGAAACTTGAGTCACCTGCTGAGATTCAAGTGATCCAGCCACTCCTTGATAGGATTAGTATGCTGAAACAGCAGGGTTTGACCGGCTTCGGTATTGTTTCGAGCTTTCTTCGTCGCTGAGTTCAGCCTTTGAAAGAGCGGGAGCACCTTGGCTTCAAGTATTCTGGGGCCGAGGATCCTTCACGCATGGTCCTAGCTCTTGAGTTGACCGGTGAGGAGGTACTCGAGCGTCTCCAGAAGATGCTGAAAGGAGTGAGCGTCATTCCTCCTGCTGTCTCCGAGTTCTCTACCAACAACCCGCCCCCAGCTGTGAGTTGTCTATTTCTTTGTTTGGGTACTTTGTGTACTCTTGCTGCATCCATTTTTGCTAAGCTTTTCTTTGTCTTGGTGTTTTATCCCTTTTCGTAGGAGCTTGGGCGGAACTTTGTCGACCCGATCCCTCTTGATGTTCTCCCCGCCGTGGCGAAGACTGGGAATAAACTTGCTGGAACCTCTGCAACTAGTAAGTCCCAAACCTCTACAGCCCTTCCTAGGGTTTCTCTCGGATTTGTGGATGTATATGAAGAATATGTTCCTCGTCTAGTCCCTCGTGGTCCTCGCAGTGTCCCGAAGAGGGGGCGAACGGATGGGTCTTCATCTGGCCTGCCTGTCTCCAAGAAGCCTCGCAAACCAAGTACTCCCTCAGGTACTCCAGTTGTTGCTAGCATGCTCTTAGGTGAGCACATTTAATACTCTTTGTTCCTTTGTTTTCCTGTTTCTCTCTTGAACCGAGTATTTTTTATTCTTTTTTCAGCAGGTGCTCTGGTTTCCTTGGCTGAGGGAGAAGAGGATGATGAAGTACCCCTCATCATGCAACGGTGAGTTGTTTTTCATATTCCTGTTGCATTGAATTTCTCTTCTTTGTCTTGACTTTTAGTCTTAAACTTTTTAAAGTAATTGAAGGTCGGGTGTGAGTTCTTCCGAGGCTCCCGCTCCGACTTCTTCTGAAGCTCCGGTGTCGAGTTCTTTGGTAGCCTCGGTACCGAGCTCTACCGCTCCTCCAGTGCGGAGTTCTTCCACGGCTCCAGCCCCGGCTTCTTTCGTGGCTCCGTTATCGGCTATCCCGCTCCCATCGCCAGGTGGCGGGGACGTTTTCGCCGTCGTGGTTCCCCCTGCGAGGCCTTCTTTTGGCTTCGCGAAGAAGAAAGTGGTTGGGTGAGTAGATTCTGGCTTCATCTTTTTTGCTTTTGTCTTCCTTCTTCTAGTTCTCATCGGTGCTTCCTTTTATCAATTTTCAGTGTTTCGTCTTCTCTCGTTTCTTCGTCGACTTCTTCTCAGCCTTCCACCGTGCCATCGAGTTCCGAGCCTCAGGACTCACAACATACTGTTGATGAAGTTGCTGCGGGGGCTTCGGAGCTACCTGGCGAAGTTACGGACTTTGCCACCCCGGAGGTGACTGTAGCCGTCGCGTCGGGTCCTTCTGAGGGATTGGCTCTGGCTTCCCTGGAGGTTGCTTTGGTCGTTTCTTCTTCGCCCTAGCCGGCCTCTCCTTCCCCTTCTCTTGCTTCCGGCGGTCCCTCTTTTACCGGTGACATGGTGCAACAGTTCGATGCCACCCATCGGCTATCGGAGCTGACCGCAGCCTGGGGGAGCTTGTCGACCCTTGCGACTTCTTTTGGTGAAAAACTCCAGGTAAGTTTTACTGCCACTCCTTCTTTGCATGCTCGTTTTTCTTCTGTTCTTACGCCTTGTTCCTCTTTGTCTCTTTTCGCTCAGTCTTTCTCTCGTGATCATTCTGGCTTCTTTTTCTCATCTGAAAATGAGAGAAAGTTGTCTTCTGAGGTGGACGCTCTGAAAGCCGATCTTGACCTCCTCCGGGCTGAGTTGGAGACAGAGTGTCAAATGCACCAAAAGGAGAAGACCCTTCATGCCCGGGTTGTGGAGATGGAGAAGCAGAGAGATGCCGCGGTGGAGTCTACGAAGAATGAATGCAAAGGTGCCGCGGGTTCTGCTTGTTTCTTCTTGTATTTTGACTTCTTTTTTCATTGACTCGTTCTTCGGTGTCTTGTCTAGTTCTCCGAGTTGAAAAGCAGAAGCTTTCGGAGAGTATTGATGAAATGAAGGCTCTTGTCCGCTCTAGTCATAACAAGGCTGAGGAGGTAATTACTCATGCTGAGGAAGAA
The DNA here is from genome assembly GCF_019320115.1 of Miscanthus floridulus. Classification (NCBI taxonomy): domain Eukaryota; kingdom Viridiplantae; phylum Streptophyta; class Magnoliopsida; order Poales; family Poaceae; genus Miscanthus; species Miscanthus floridulus. Next base: position 6,668 of record NW_027097989.1, on the reverse strand, counting down.
CTCGCCCTTGCTAAGCTGATTAGGCGTGGAGCTGACAGAGATCTTGTGTAGGCCCAAAAAACCATTGAAGGCTTGTCTGGGAAGCTGGCGATGGCTACTGAAAATTGGAACGTTTTGTGGAAATCTTTTCGTTCAGTAGCTGATGTTCTCCGGACTCCAGCGGATGACGGGCAATCTTGGGCTTAGTTCATTCCTCGGATTCCGACTCGTTTCCAAGAGTTCGCGAAGAAGTGTGCTCAAATATGTACCAAGAATGTGCTGGCCCAGGTCCGGGTCCTTGCTCCAGAGGCGCCTCTGTCCAAGATAGCAGAGGAAGCTGATAGCCAAGAATACCTTGATGCCGTTGAGAGGATGGAGCCTGAGGTCGAAGGTTTAGCCAGTAGGGTTGTAGACAGTCTAAATATAGATATTTCCCTTCCTGATGACAATGCCTGATCCAATTGACCAGCCTCTTGTAATATTACACTCCTCTTTAAATGAAGATTCTTTATTTTTGTTGATGTATCCTTTTGCCTGGGTGTGGTCGGAGTTATTTGACTTGCTGAGTACTTTGTCCCGTTTTCATCTCTGCTCTGTAAACAACTCTGTGCGTTATCCTGACGAAATCCCTCGATTCGTCGAGTACTTTTCTTTTCTTCCTCTTTTGTGATCCGTCGAGTGCTTTGTCCATGCTATGACTTGTTAGATGTAAATCTTTGTGTTGACAACCTTTCGTCCGCGCTATGTAAAACGACTCGGCATAGAACGTTGCCTTGACGAACTTCGGCATCCGTCCACGCTATGTAAAACAAGTCGGCATAGAATGTTGCCTTGACGAACTTCGGCATCCGAATGCTTTCTTGAGTAGCGCTTGTGCTTTTCTGAGGAGAAAGTATTCCTATCTGGATGTAGCCCTCGAGCCTCTTGCTTTTCGGAACGAAGAGCTGGAGGGTCTTTTGAAGCTCAATTTCGGTCGATTAGTTTTAGGTGTTAGCTTTTAGCTACCCTCATCGGCGAGCTCAAGCGTGTTTTCAGCTATTTTTCTCTCGGTCGGGATGCTCAGGCATGTTTTCAGCCATTTTGCTTTTGGTTTCGGGTGTTAGCTTTTAGCTACCCTCATCGGCGGGCTCAAGCGTCTTTTCAGCTATTTTGCTCTCGGCCGGGATGCTCATGCATGTTTTCAGCTATTTTGCTTTTTGTTTCGAATGTTAGCTTTTAGCTACCCTCATCGGCAGGCTCAAGCGTCTTTTCAGCTATTTTGCTCTCGGTCGGGATGCTCAGGCATGTTTTCAGCCATTTTGCTTTTGGTTTCGGGTGTTAGCTTTTAGCTACCCTCATCGGCGGGCTCAAGCGTCTTTTCAACTATTTTGCTCTCGGCCGAGATGCTCAGACATGTTTTCAGCCATTTTGCTTTTTGTTTCGGGTGTTAGCTTTTAGCTACCCTTTTCGGCGGGCTCAAGCGTCTTTTCAGGTATTTTGCTCTTGGCTGGGATGCTCAGGCATGTTTTCAGCCATTTTACTTTTGGTTTCGGGTGTTAGCTTTTAGCTACCCTCATCGGCGGGCTCAAGCGTCTTTTCAGCTATTTTGCTCTCGGCCGGGATGCTCAGGCATGTTTTCAGCCATTTTGCTTTTGGTTTCGGGTGTTAGCTTTTAGCTACCCTCATCGACGGGCTCAAGCATTTTTTCAGCTATTTTGCTCTCGGCCGGGATGCTCAGGCATGTTTTCAGCCATTTTGCTTTTTGTTTCGTGAAAACAACTCGTTGAAAGTCATGACAAGACATGCTGTGGATGAATATCATCTTTATTGATCATGAATATAAACTAATACATATGTTGTCGAAGAATATTGTCCTTTGTCGATTGTGAATGTTGGTCCCTTGTGGCTTGCATATCTGTTTTTCTTGAGTTGTTTTTACGCGTAGAATCTTCTTAACTGGCTGATGTGCCATGTATTGCTGACTTCTCTTCCATCTTCGGTTATTAACTTGTATGTGCCTGGTCCGGTGACTTTTGTGACAATGAACGGACCTTCCCATGGACTGAGCAGCTTATGTCGTCCGTCAGTCTTTTGTATCCTTCTTAGCACTAAGTCTCCGACTTGTAATGATCGAGGATGGGTACTCTTGTTGTAGTGTCGTCTTAAACCTTGTAGGTATCTGGCTGATTGGAGGGTAGCGTTTATTCTGACTTCTTCTGAGCTGTCGAGTTCTAATCTTCTTGTGTGTTCTGCTTCTCCTTCATCGTATTGTTCTATCTTTGGTGATGTCCAGATCAAGTCGGCAGGCAGTACGGCCTCTGACCCGTAAACTAGGAAGAAGGGTGAGTAGCCTGTTGCTCTGCTTATTTGAGTTTGTAGCCCCCATACTACTTTCGATAATTCTTCAATCCATTTGGACCCATAGTCCACTAGTTCTTTGTATAACCTTGGTTTTAATCCGGCTAGTATGAGTCCATTAGCCCTTTCTACTTGTCCGTTGGCTTCTGGATGTGCAACAGATGCATAGTCTATACTGAAACCACAGTCTTGTGCCCAGCTTTTGAATTCTGTAGCTGTGAAGGGGGAGCCTAGATCTGTGATGATTTGATTGGGCATGCCGAAGTGGTGCATAATGTCTTGGATGAACTCGACTGCTTTGGTTGCGCTGTACTTCGCGAGTGGTTTGTATTCAATCCACTTGGTGAACTTGTCGATTGCTACAAAGATGTACTCGAAGCCGCCTTTTGCTTTCTTCAGGGGTCCTACTTGATCCAGCCCCCAGCAGGAATAAGGCCAAGCGGGTGGGATGCAGATAAGATTGTGAGCTGGTACATGGGCTTGTCTTGCAAACATTTGGCAACCTTTGCATTTTCTGACAAGTTCTTCTACGTCTTTCAAAGCGGTTGGCCAGTAGAATCCGGTGCGAAATGCTTTGCCAACCAGTGTCCTTGAAGCAGCATGATTTCCACAGCAACCTGGGTGTATTTCGTCTAGGATCTCTTTGCCTTCTTCAAATGAGACACATTTTAGGAGTACTCCTGATGATGCTACTCTTCTGTAAAGTCTATCTCCTACTACAACGTAGTTTTTGCTTCTGCGAACAACTTGGGTGGCTTCTGCTTTTTCTGCTGGCAATTTATTTTCTTTGATATAGTCGATGAAAACTTGGCTCCATGAAGTGTTGATTACCAAGATCTGAACGCCTTTAGCCTGAATTTCATGGGTTGTTTCACCGGGTTGTTTGATAGAGGGAACTGATAGCTCTTCTATGAATACGCCGGGTGGAACCTTCGCTCTGTCTGATCCGAGCTTGGCAAGGACATCTGCTGTAATGTTGGAATCACGCAGGACGTGTAAAATTTCTAATCCTTGGAAATGTTTTTCAAGTTTCCGTATTTCAGCACAGTAAGCACCCATGTTTTCTTTGGTGTAATCCCAATCTTTGTTGACTTGGTTGATGACTACTGCTGAATCGCCGTATACAAGTAATCTCTTTATTCCGAGGATAATTGCCACTCGTAGCCCGTGGATGAGGGCTTCATATTCTGCTTCGTTATTTGTAGCTTGCCATAGTATCTAAAGGACGTACTTGAGTTGTTTTCCTTCTGGAGAAATGAGGAGGACGCCTGCACTGGCTCTGCCCAGTTTGAGTGACCCATCAAAGTACATCTTCCAGTGGTCAAGGATTGTATCTGATAAAGGCTGTTGAATCTCTGTCCACTCGGCCACGAAATCGGTAAGGGCTTGAGATTTGATTGCTTTCTGCGGGGTGAAATTAATGTTAAGAGCACTGAGTTCAACTGCCCACTTTGATATGCGTCCTGTCGCATCTCTGTTGTGTAAGATGTCTCCGAGCGGGAAGTCTGTCACCACTGTGATCTGGTGGCTTTTAAAATAGTGGCGAAGCTTGCGTGAAGTGATCAATAGGGCGTAGAGTAGTTTTTGTACATGTGGGTACCGTATTTTTGATTCAGATAATACTTCGCTGATGTAGTATACGGGTCGTTGTACTTTATACACGCGTTCTTCTTCTTCTCTTTCTACGACTATTGCCGTGCTGACCACAGCAGTAGTCACCGCAATGTATAGCATCATATCTTCATCCTTCCTTGGGGGTGTGAGAATTGGTGAGGATGTGAGGTATGCCTTAAGTTTCTTGAAGGCTTCGTCGGCCTCCTTTGTCCACTCAAACTTGTCTGTCTTCTTTAGTAGTTTAAAGAAAGGTAACCCCTTTTCGCCGAGTCTTGATATGAAACGGTTGAGGGCCGCCATGCATCCTATTAGTTTCTACACATCTTTGATACTTCTAGGTGGGCCCATTTCTATTATAGCTCGAATTTGCTTGGTGCTGGCTTCAATCCCGCGCTGACTGACCAAAAATCCGAGTAGTTGTCCTGAAGGAACTCCGAATACACATTTATTTGGGTTCAACTTCCATCTCCATCTCTTCAAGTTTTTGAATGTTTGCTTTAAATCTTCAATCATAGTGTCTGGGTTCTTTGTTTTCACCACTACATCATCCACGTATGCCTCCATATTTTCACTGATTTGATCCCCAAGGCAAGTTTGGATAGCTCTTTGGTATGTGGCGCCGGCATTCTTTAGTCCAAACGACATGGTCTTGTAACAGTAAGCACCGAACAGAGTAATGAAAGATGTCTTGCTCTGGTCTTGTTCTTTTAATGCGATCTGGTGATACCCTGAATAGCAATCGAGAAAGGATAATAGTGCAGACCCTGCTGTTGAGTCGACTATCTGGTCAATGCGTGGTAGCCCGAACGGATCTTTTGGGCAATGTTTGTTGAGATCTATGTAGTCGACGCACATACGCCACTCGTCCGTGTTCTTCTTTTGCACAAGGACCGGATTTGCTAGCCAGTCTGGATGAAGGATTTCTCTGATGAATCCGACTGCCATCAGTTTTGTGATTTCCTTTTTAATCGCTGCCTTTTTGTCGGGTGAGAATCGTCGTAGCCGTTGCTTTATAGGCTTGGAGCTTTCATTAACATCAATTCTGTGCTCAGCCAACTCTCTTGGGACACCTGGCATGTCGGCCGGCTTCCAAGCGAAGATATCTTTGTTGTCCCAAAGAAAGTTGGTGAGCGCGAGTTCCTATTTTGTCAAGAGGTGAGCACTGATGGTTGTTGTCTTGGAGGTATCGCCAGTACCTAGGTCGATCTGCTTGACGTCGGCTTCTTTTGGTGGCGTGATGATGCTGGGCTTTTTAGCTGGTATTTCTAATTCTTCTTGGCTTATCTCTGCAGCAATTGTGGCTATTTCTTTTCTACTTTGGTCATCTTGTGCTCTAGCTGCAATCTGGATTGCTTGAACATCGTAGTCAAAAGCGCGTTTCAAGTCACATCGAAGGGAAAGTACTCCATTAGGTCCTGGCATCTTGAGCAGCAAATATGGGTAATGCGGTATCGCCATGAATTTTGCTAGTGCCGGTCGTCCAAGAATTGCGTGGTACGATGACTCAAAGTCCACCACCTCAAATTTGATGAATTCCATACGGTAGTTTGAGGGTGTTCCAAAAGTGACTGGTAGAGTAATTTGTCCGAGCGGCATGGCTGCTTTGCTGGGTACTATTCCGTAAAAAGGTGTGCTTGTTGGTGTGATCATCTCGGAGAGTTGTAGTCCCATCTTCCTTAGTGTTTCCGAAAAGATGATGTTGAGTCCGGCTCCCCCATCGATTAGTACTTTGGTGACAGTCATACCGGCAATAGTTGGGTCTAGAACGAGTGGGTAATGGCATGCGTTCCCTACGCTAGTCCATTGGTCTTCTCTTGAAAATTAGATTGGATATTGTGACCAATTGAGATATCTTGGTGTAGCCGGTTCTGCCGTCATGATAGTCCATAGTGCTAGTTTTTCTTGATGTTTGCTTCTGCAATCTGGAGCCCCTGAGAAGATCACTGCTACCGTTCTCCTAGGTTTTTGGAATCCTTTGTCTTCGTGGTTGTTTTCATCTTTTTTCTTATTGTCCTCTTTGGTGTTCTCCTTACTATCTTTTCTTGTGTATCGATCATTGAAAGTGTAACAATTTCCGATGGTGTGCCTCCCATTAGGGTGCAATGGGCAACGTATGTTTTCAATGTCATCATATCTTCTGGGTTTGGAAAACTTCTTTGATTTGTCGGCCATTGCCACGGTATTGTCTGGTCTACGTTTTCTTTCTTGATGTCTGCTATTTCGATGATTTTGCTTGTCTGGGTTGTCCTGGTTGCTTCTATCCGAAAACCTCTCTCGTGTTTTTTCTTCTGCAGTAATCATCTTTTTCACTGTTCGCCTGAATTCTTCATTGTTTCTCGGATTTTCTTTGTAGAAATCTTGAAATTGCCACCTAGCCATGATTCCGTGAGAGAAAGCTTCAATTACTTCTCGTTCGGTGATGTCATGCACTTGAGCTCGTAGTTCGCCGAATCGTCGATAGTAATTTCTGAGACTTTCGCCTCCCTTTTGCTTGAGTCCTTTCAGTTCTGCATGAGTGATTGGGTGTGTAATGATTCCTGCGAAATTTTCACAAAAAGCTCTTTGCAAGTCCTCCCAATTTCTGATAGATCCTGGATTTAACTTGTTGAACCATTGGAGGGGCATAGTTTCTAGTGCCATGGGAAAGAATAGGGTTTTGATATCGTCGTCTCCTCTGGCTAGTTCAATTGATTGTGAATATATTCTGAGCCATTGCCTTGGTTCGGTTTTGCCATCAT
>NW_027097988.1:0-40000 GCF_019320115.1 Miscanthus floridulus | reverse complement strand
GTTTTCAGGGTTCTAAAGGGGAAGCTACTAGGATACATTATGTCTGAGCGCGGCATCGAGGCAAACCCCAAAAAAATCATGGCCATCTCCAACATGGGTCCCATACGCAATGTTAAGGGCATGCAAAGGCTCACCGACTATCTGGTTGCCCTAAGTCGATTCATCTCCCTGCTCGGCGAATGGGGGATGCCACTCTACAAGCTCCTTAAAAAGACAAACACTTTCGCCTAGACTGAGGAAGCCCAGTAGGCCCTAGAGAGCATCAAAGCATCCCTGATGTCAGCCCCGATCCTCGTTGCTCCTAAACAGGGAGAACCCCTTCTCCTCTATATCGCAGCCAACAACCATGTGGTAAGTTCCATGCTGGTCGTCGAAAGAGAGGAGCCGGGACACCGACTTAAGGTCCAACGGCCCATATACTTCATTAGGGAAGTACTCACCGACCCCAAGGTCAAGTACCCCTAGGTGTAGAAACTTCTATACTCTGTGCTGATGGCAACTCGGAAGCTCCTGCACTACTTCACCGACCACGAAGTCGCGGTCATCACTACATACCTGCTCGGGGACATCATCCACAACCGTGTTGCCACGGGATGGATCTCTAAGTGGGCGCTAGAACTCATGGGCCATGACATGAGGTACATCCCCCATACCACCATTAAATCTCAGGCTCTCATAGATTTTGTTGCCGAATGGACAGAGGTGCAGCTACCGACCCCGGACGTCACCCATGAGTACTGGACAATGTACTTCGATGGGTCCGTAATGGTGCCTGGCTCGGTGGCTAGAGTGGTTTTGATCTCCCCAGATGGGAGTAGCCTCCGCTATGCCATCCGCCTCCACTTTTCAGCCTCAAACAAACACCATGGAGTACGAGGCCCCCATCAATGAATTACGCATCGCCATCGAGCTGGGTGCTACGCGACTCTACGTTCACGGTGACTCAGAGCTAGTCATTGATCAGGTCATGAAGGAGTCCTCTTGCAAAAGCCCCCTCATGACAGCATACTACCAAGAGGTGTGCAAGCTTGAGGGTAAATTCTAGGGGATCGAGCTGCATTACATCCCCCGAAAGGACAACGATGCTGCCGATTTTCTTGCAAAATTGGCTGCCAGGCGGGATCCATCCCCAAGTGGGGTCTTCATCAACGACGTCCACGAGCCATCCACCCGCATCCTAGAAGGTCTGGTCCAAACACACCCCGATGCCCGGCCGGCGCCCGAGGGCTCCGACCCTGATGCCAAGCCAGCACTCGGGGGCTCCAATCCCAGTACCTCCATGATGACGTCACCCGCCAACGTCGTCGTATTGGCACTCGGTCAAACCGACTGGCGAGTGTCACCGCTCACCTACCTCCTCGAGGAGGTTCTCTCACCCAAAAGGACCAAAGCCTAATGGATCACTCGACGTGCCAAGACCTTCATCGCGCTCGGTGATGAACTCTACAAACAGAGTCCATTGGGGGTACTCATGAAGTGCATCCCCACCAACCAGGGGAAGCAGCTCCTCCTCGAGGTCCATGCTAGAATCTATGGACATCACGTGGCCCCAAGGTTGCTGGTCGAAAAAGCCTTTCGCCAAGGTTTTTACTATCCCACCGCGCTATGAGATGTAGAGGAGGTCGTCCGCATGTGTGAAGGATGCCAGTTCTATGCTCGGCAAACCCATTTGCCGACGTAGGAGCTCCAAACTATCCCCATCACCTGGCCATTCACGGTCTGGGGCCTCAACATGGCGGGACCCCTCAAAAAGGGCCCAGGCAGCTTCACTCACCTACTCGTAGCGATCAACAAGTTCACCAAGTGGATAGAGGCCAAGCCCATCACCAACATCCGCTCGGAAGAGGCAGTCAAATTCTTCCTCGACATCATTTACCGGTTTAGCATTCCTAACTGCATCATCACCGACCATGGAACTAACTTCACCGGAAACAAATTCCTAGACTTTAGTAATGGATACGGCATCAGGATCGACTAGGCCTCGGTCGGACATCTATGAACTAACGGTCAGGTCGAGCGTGCCAATGGCATGGTCCTCCAAGGACTTAAGTTGTGCATCTTCGAACGACTCAATAAGTACGTCGTGCGATGGATTGCAGAGGTCCTAGCAATCCTCTAGAACCTGAGAACAACCCCAAACCGATCCACAAGGTTCACACCCTTCTTCCTAGCCTACGGAGCTAAGGCAGTGCTGCCTTCTAACCTTGACCACGACACCCCAAGAGTGAAGGCTTTCGACCATGACCGAGCCATGGAGGCTCAGCAAGACACAGTCGACCTACTCAAAGAGGCCTGCAAGGCGACCGTCATCTGTTCCGCTCGCTACCAACAAACCCTATGCAGGTACCACGAAAGGAAGATCAACAGAGGATACTCGAAGTCAGCGATCTCGTACTCAGAAGGACCCAATCAACAAAGGAAATACACAAACTCTCTCCACCATGGGAAGGTCCCTATACGGTGACCGAGGTAATCCGACCAGACACCTACCGACTGGAGGGCAACAACGGTAACATTCTCACCAACACTTGAAACATTGAACAGCTACGTCGTTTTCCCCCTAGAATTTGGTCTTACCGCTTTTTAGTCAAACTTGCCCCTGTAAAGCACCTCAGCCCCAACACTTTCAGCCTGGGTCACTCGGGGGCTCCATGAGGGTACAATACTAAATACTACCTCTCTTTTTTACTCTCTTTTTTACTGTCACATGGTAAACAACTTCATCCCCGAATGGAAGCGCATTCCTTTTCCTTTGATTGTCCTATGTAACTTTGTTCTTACTCCTAACCAAACGCACCCCGCCATGACCTACGGTTACGAGCAGCCGAGCCCCGCGGGCCATGCCTAGGTTCTTAAAAAAGCTACAGCCTACAGAACTAATAGGCAGGTGCGAAAAAGAAAGGACAAAAACAATAGCTATGCTAGGATAAAAACAAGGAATGAATAGTGATTTTATCACAAAAGCAGCACAGATGTATTCATTGATACAAAAAACTGTTCACATGGGACTCACCCATGAACTCAACTATTACATTTTCTACTGCTACTCCAAATACTACTGCAGCCGCTTGACAACATCGCCTGAATGCTAAAGGAGAAACCACGGCACACGCCGCCAGACATAACCACCTCCGCTAGGGCCTCGTTCGGTTCTGCTCCCTCGACTTCGGCGAGCGCAACAGGTACCTCAAGGGACCTGCTCGATTCAGCTCCCTCGACTTCAGCGAGCACAATGGGTACCTCAAGGGCGTCGCACCCATAGATGCTCAATAGAAGAGCATGGAGCTCCTGACCTTCTCATGCAATCGAGGCAGCTCCTAGGCAGGGACGCTGCTATCGAGGTATGGCTGCCATGGCTGGAAGAGATCTCATCAAACTTTATGAACTAGCCAACCTAAGTAGCTGCAGGCGTGGAACCCTCCACCAGCACGATCCTGAGCAACTTCCCCTCTGACAAGGCTCACCCGGTGAAGATCCACCGGAGAAAATCCACACATGGCTCCATCCCGAAGAAGGCCTCATAGATGAATCCAGCACTACCCTGGGCAGCCTCCAGCTCGACATCGCGCTCCGAATTCGAGAAAGGATCTGTAAGTCCCCCCCTCACTCACCCCCTCTCTCACTTAGGAACCGCTGTATCATACAGGCACTCTCGGTGAGAAAGAAGGAGGAGAGACAATAGTTGGAGAACAGGTAAAGGACTACGATGGAGAGCCCTCTCCCTCCCCCTATTTAAGGAAGAAACACGACAGCCAAAGAGGGGCAAAAGATCAGAGTGAAAAACTCTCCCCCTTCCCCCATTCAATGCGGATGGGAAACGATGGGACACACCCTAACCGATAGGACGCACGCTGGCCAACAGAACAATGCTGGGTCAGACGGAATGCCGCCTGGTGAGACAAAACATGGCCTGGGTATGGCCCACCACTATCGCACGACTAGGCATGAAAACCAAAGCATCACCACACATGGGCAGCTCTCCGTATCCCTAGGCAGGACTTGGAAAAACCCAAAATGGGATCTTCGCCGGGAGAGACCATCAGGCTTCCTAAGCCAATCGAATGGCTTAGAAAAACACACTGAGAGATAGGTAGGAAGCGAAGGGATGCCCCATGTAGGCCATGCTGACTCCATCATGAACGACGAGCATGGGTCCTGGTCAGATATTTTCGACTGAAGCTCTCCAAACCCCGTCACTCAAGTCATCAAGGTAAACACTACCAACCCCCTCTATTTCTTTATAACCATTTCATACATCCATATGCGCATTCATTCCATACGCCCATGCCCCCTGGATGATTTGGGCCCTAAACCGCCTAGAGGCTAGGGAACTAAGCATCGCACATGTAGCGAAATGCATCACGATGCTCCGTGTTGCGTCACGAAGCGGCAGTTGCCTCATTCGACATGAGCAACGACCGACCGGGGTTCAAAGGACCGGCCTGCGAAGGGCTCGAACTCGCCCCATGTCAAATAGAGTTAGGGGAGAAAAACACAGATGAGCCCTGTGTGGCCCTCGCCCAGTCTGGCAGACAGGGTCATCTCAACCTTCTCGTTCGATCCTAAGCCTCTACCAAGCCCACAAAATCTCCATCGAGGAGAGGCCATTAGGCCACCCGGGTCGGTCTCTAGAATGACCCAGGCATCTACCGGGTTGTAGGTAAAGGAGTAGTGGAATGTCACAAGAGGGCTATGCCGACCCCATCATGAACGACGGACCCGGATTCGCTCGATCATACCCGTTAGCGAACTCACCGAGTGCGTCACTCGAGCCCCAGCGATCAGGACAAGCGACAAAACTCAACCCCTTTGGTTGTGAGGAACCGAGGATGGGATAATGCACACAAACTCAAATAGACCCCTACTAAAGCCCAACGGGGCTCGGGGGCTCAAGACACAAAACGCCTAGGTCTACGACCCCGAACTCGCCCCATCTGGCTACGCTTCGACTACACTCCAAAACTACCTAGGTCTGCGACCTCGAACTTGCCCCACCAAAAATGTCTGGGTCTGTGACCCTAAACTCGCCCCATCAGGATCCACGACTTTGACTTGCTCAATCCCACGGCATGCACCGACACCAATATCAGCGAGCTCCATCTCAACCGATCCCTAAACTAACTAACTAACAACCTCAGCTACATAGACTACACCGAGGCCAGAATCCATGACTCCGACTCATCCAATCCCACGGCGCGCACCGACGCTAGGACCCGCGAGCTCCATCTCGTCCGATCCCTTGACTAAACTGCCTCATCCGATCCCACGGCATGCACCGATGCTAGGACCCGCGAGCTCCGTCTCATCCGATCCCTTGACTAAACTACCTCGCACGATCCCACGGCGCGCATCGACGCCAGGATCCACTAGCTTCGTCTCACCCGATCCCTAAGAAACTAAACGCCATGGCTGCGCAACGATGCCTTGGTCAACAAACTCCATCTCAAACTAAAAAGCATGCACACACGCCCGCTGACAAACACCCCCCAGACGATTCTACCCGAATCGCTCGGGGGCTCAGGGGCTACACCCTGACAAAAACAAAAACTAAAACTTCCCCCGCTGGCAACACAAAAAAAAACCCCAGATGGTTCTACCTGAACCGCCCGGGGGCTCGGGGGCTACACGCGTGGGTGCGCTCGCACGCACCCACTATCGAGGCAAAAATCCCCCAGACGATTCTGCCTGAATCACCCAGGGGCTCGAGGGCTCCTGTCGGGTTCATAAACCCAGGGTCCCTCGGGGACCGGATTCCCAACAAAGGCTCGGCCCAAGTAGACAAACACACAAATCATGGGCCGACCCAAGTATCTGAATGATAGGCCAGAAGGGCAATCCAATCACCAACCGGAAGGTCTGGCCAAGGAGAAACAGCACCCGCCTTTTGACTCCGGCCCACCTCTTCGATCGGAGCACTCGCTTTGGTCTCCAGCACGCCTTCGGATGGTCTCTCCAACTAGAAGGCCTGGCAAAGCACTACCTCCGACTCTGACCCCACGTCTCCAACCGGGGTATGCAAAGACCCTACTCACTACTCTTTTCCGATTGGTGTAACCAGAGTCAACTGGGACCAACCGATCGGAGACGCCTGCTTGGAAAAGACCAGGGAACGAATGGAGAAAGCAAGGCAAGACGCACAAGTCAAACCACGATACCAAGAACCGTATCTTATACACCTGTAGGAACAGTACTCTGTAACCGCCCTGACACAAACAGTGTTGTAGGGGCCGATATTTTCCCTACAGTATTGTGGGCGCTGTAAGCAAAATGGACCCTTGGCCCATTTACTTTGGATTTTGGTGTTTGATGACCAACACAACCAAATTGGACTAATGAATTTGCAAGTGTTTATTTTGTAGTTCAATAGGGTGTAAGACGTGACTTGGACGAAGGCGGCGTGGTGATCCAATGATCAACACCTTAAGAAAGACCTTAGAAGCACAAGAGAAGACCCAAGATATCAAGCAAAGTCCAAGCACAAAGATTGGAACCAAGCCATACGCAAGATCGCGAAGAAATGAGCTCACTGAGGTGACCGGACGCTAGACAAGTGACCGGATGCTGGGCAGAGGACTCAGCAGACAGGCGACCGGACACTACACCGGACGCTGGCGGCAACCGACCAGACGCAGGACAGCAGCGTCCGATCGAGTACAGTAAGGTTCCAGACCGGCAAATCTGCGATCGGACGCGTTCGGTGGCAAGCGACCGAACGCTAGTTGGCGTCCGATCAGTATATTGCCGGCTCAACGGTCAGGACGACCGGACGCGTCCGGTCAGGACGATTCAGCGTCCGGTTAGTAGCAGTTTCACGGGAATTCGACCCCAACGGCTACTTTTCTCAGTGGGGCTTATAAATACAACCCCCAACCGGCCATTTGAGATGTGTGGAGCTGAGGAAACATACCAAGGGTGTTGATACACCACTTTAGTGATCTCCACTTGCATAGTGCTTAGTGATTCATCAGGTGATTAGCGTAGGTGCTTTGCGAAGTGCTTAGGTTGATTAGACCACCGCTTATGTGCTTGCTCTTGGTTTAGGCCTAGTGTTTAGTGAGGTTTGTATACCTCTTACCACTCGGTGCTTGCGAGCACAATTGTTGTACATCGAAGGGGCTTGAAGTCTTGCGAGATCACACCAACCGCGTTTGTGGTGTGGCCGCCACCATGTACCGGAGGGAACAAGCCTCGTGGTGTTTCGGCCGGAAGCTTGATAGTGAAGACGGTGGGGAGCATCTAGGAGAGGCTTGCCGGAAGGCACGTCGGAGACCCACTTGCACGTGGGGAAGGCCCAAGGCTATCCATGGATTTACCCGACTGGGAGCTTGGCCCTTGCGAGGGATTCCTTGCGAGGGGCTCCAATGAGGACTAGGGGGAAGCTTGCGCGCTTCTCGATACCTCGGTAAAAATACCGGAGTCATCGACGGGAGTTTGCATATCACTACCTTGCTCTTTAGCTTCCGTATTTACATTGATTACTTTACTACGTTTGTTGTAGAGATAGCAACACACTAGCAAAACTATAGTTGCACATCTAGATAGTTTATCTATTGCATAGGTTTTGTTAGAGTTAGAAAAAGAGGTCATAGTTTTGAAGTAGAAGTTGGTTGAGTTGCCTAATTCACCCCCCCTCTTAGGCGTCATGGTCCCTTCAATTGGTATCAGAGCCGGTTGGCTCAATTTGGACCTTTGGCTTAACCGTCGTTGAGGCGACGCTATTTAGAGTGGTTGGGATGGATACCGCTAGGCCTCCACACTTTGACGGCACTAACTTCCCATACTATAAAGCTAGAATGGCTTGCCACCTTGAGGCGGTTGATTTGGGTGTATGGAGAGTCACTCGTGATGGGATGAAATCCATCAAGAATCCTAAAAAACCCACAAAGAGTGATGAAAAAGAAATGCACTTCAATGCTAGAGCTAAAAATTGCTTGTTTGAATCACTTAGTATGGATGTTTTTAACCAAGTATTCACTTTAAATACGGCACATGAAATTTGGTAAAACTCCAAGAGCTGCATGACGGCACAAGCAATGTTCATGAGTAAAAACATTGTCTAGCAAAGCAAAACTATGATTCCTTTACTATAAATGATGATGAGCTTGTTCGTGATATGTATTCTCGTTTGAATCTAATTATCAATGAGCTCCATTCTATAGGATTATTAAAGCTAGATGATGCGGACATCGTGAGGAAGATCATCTCCGTGCTACCACAAAAGAAATATGCAAGCATCATCACCATCCTTCACAACATAGAGGACTTGAGCAACATGACCCTGGGCATAGCCATTGGCAAGTTAGTGGCATTTGAAATGTCACATAAGATGGGTCAAGAAGAAGCTTCTTCATCAAGCAAAGGCAAAGCTCTCGCTTGTAGCGAGAAAAAGAAGATGAAGGGCAAGCAAGTTGAGACAAGCTCAAGCTCAAGTTCCTCAAGTGAAGATGAAGAAGAAGATGAGGACGACGATGATGATGATGAAGATTCAAGTGATGATCAATCTTCCTCCTCCACCTCCGATCTTGATGAAGAATCAATCAAAGTGACCAACAAGGTAGAGAAGATGATCCAAAGGCTCAATGTCAAGGGTGTGCCCATCCAAATTCAAGATTTCATTTTCACAAATCAAAGAAATGAGCAAAGAAAGAGAGGATGCTATGGATGCAGCGAGTTGGGGCACTTTGTGGAAGTTTGTCCAAACAAGTCCACACCCAAAACAAAGAAGAAGGCATGCAAGAACCAAGCCCTTATATCAATAAGATTATGGGATGATTCTTCAAGTGAAGAAGAACCCCATCACAAGAGGTGAGGCCACAAGCACTCATCATCAAGCTCTTCTCGTGTGTGCCTTATGGCATGAGGTAACAAAAGCTCTTCCTCTAGTGAGAGTGATAGTGATGATAATATGCCTTCTTATCATGAACTTGTGCAAGAAAATCTTAATTATGCTAAAGCTTGCACTAGTCAACAAAAGAAGCTCAAAAGTTTAAAAGAAAAGCTAGATAGTTCACAAAAAACATACAAAACCTTGCTTGAACAATATGAGAACTTTGCTAATCTCAATGTTGAACTATCTACTAAAATTGAGAAACTTGAGACTAGTGCAACAACAAATGCATGCACAATCAATGATGAGCAACTCTTAAAGAAAAATGAAAAATTAAAAGAAAAGTTAGCTAGCTCACAAGAAGCATATAATAGTTTGCTTGCTAAAATGGAAACCATATGCAAACATTATGATGAGCTAACTAATAAAGTTGCTAATCTTGAAGCCGTTAGCACAACCCCCACCAAGGCATCTAAAAAGAAAAGTTCTATCTTTAACATGTCTAAAAAGGATGCCTCTACTTCTTGTAATGATTTATGTTTAGACTCACCTTTGTGCAACCAAGTTTGTGCTGAGAAAGTTGTTGTAGATACATGCACACAAGAGGTTGCAAAGGAGAATGAGCAACTAAAGCAAGAAGTAGCTCGCCTCACCAAGGACTTGACTCAGGTGAAAGGCAAGGTGAAGCAAACCCAACTTTATCAAGATAACACCATCAAGGGAGTGAAGAAGCTTGATGAAGGACAAACAGTGGTTTGTTACGTGTGCCACAAGGAAGGTCACAAGTCCTATGAGTGCAAGGTGAAGAATGGGGGATGAGCAAAGAAGAAGGAGAAAAAGCAAACAAGCAAGCTCTCCAACACCTACACCAACAAGGTGGACAAGAAGGCCTCCACACCTTATCTCTTGAAGAAGAAAAATGACAAGGTGGTGGCCATCAAGGTGAACAAGCAAGCCAACAATGGGGTCAAACGCTTTTGGGTGCCAAAGGAGATCATTTCCAACATGAAGAGCACCAAGAAGGTTTGGATCCCGAAAGGGAAGTGAGAAGTCTGTTGGACTTCGGGGAATTTGGAGACTTGGCAAAGTATGGGTGCATTTCATAGGGTACATCATGATGGACTAAATCATTGTCAAGTAGGTTAGTGAATACTATGGACCCAAATTCCCCTTCCCATGTTAGGTAACTAGATGTCATTACTTTCAATTAGTATTCATTTCAATTGGTATTGTTTTTCAATTGATATACTCTTAAAGTATCTAGTTATCTTTCATGCCTATGTTTGCATTTACATGCTTAAATCTTTTGTCATGCATTCAATAGGTATATCATATGGTAGGCTTGCTCGGTTTCATTATCAACCCTTGGAGCAAACCTACATGGTTTAAAATTATTTAGGAGCACGACACATAGCTTGTTTTACAATTATTTATCTAATATGTGCCAAAGTCTAAATTGTAGATAATCTCTCCCAAATATCATCTTTCAAGTGGTATTTTGATACTTAAATCAATGTGCACAAATTTTACAAGTATTCAACACTTGTGTGCATAAATTTAGGGGGAGCTTAATCTACAAGTTGGATGCTTTGAGACTAACACCTTTTCAAGTTTATCTTGTGTGTAGTAGTCTCATTGCAAGGAAAATGGAGCCCTCGGAGGAAAGCATTATACTTCAATTGGTAGAAATCAAATTGTTTTTCACATGTGGTATTTCTAAACCGATATCACCATGTTGATCTCACTTTGATATTTATTTGCTTTCTCCATGCATTATATAGATTAACCTCTCTTGTGCAATAAATTGCTAATTATGCATATGCTTTGCTCTTCATCATATGTATGCATAAATTTAGGGGGAGCTTAGTCTATATAATGTGATAGTCAAGTTTTGTGACCTATTCCATGCTAATCAAATCCTTCATTTGGTTCACAAAGTTTGACCCTCCCTTGTGCTACTAATGTATTCCTTTTTAGGTGTTTGATGCCAAAGGGAGAGAATTTAAAGGACCAAAGACAAGCATTTAGTTACAAGTAGTAATGGTCCATGAAAGGGAGGAAAGTACATTATGGATTAGTCTAAGTAATGGGAGAATTTTTTTTAGAAAGCTAGGCTTTAATCCATAATATTACATGGGGACATTTGCAAGGGCAAGACAAGCTTTTAAGTAAAGTTTTAATTGGTATCTGTCAATTAGTATCATATAACCTTGCCATTTGCATTGCATCCTAGCAAGTAGGTAGTTTTTAATCTCTAAATTCTTATCATTTGCTTGCTTTGGTCGTGTTGTCATCAATCACCAAAAAGGGAGAGATTGTAAGGAAAATGGACCCTTGACCCATTTACTTTGGATTTTGGTGTTTGATGACCAACACAACCAAATTGGACTAATGAATTTGCAAGTGTTTATTTTGTAGTTCAATAGGGTGCAAGACGTGACTTGGACGAAGGCGACATGGTGATCCGATGATCAACACCTTAAGAAAGACATTAGAAGCACAAGAGAAGACCCAAGATATCAAGCAAAGTCCAAGCACGAAGATTGGAACCAAGCTGTATGCAAGATCACGAAGAAACGAGCTCACTGATGTGATCGGACGCTGGACAAGCGACCGGACGCTGGGCAGAGGACTCGGCAGACAGGCGACCAGACACTGGACCGGACACTGACGGCAATCGATTGGACACAAGACAGCAGCGTCCGATCGAGTACAGTAAGGTTCCAGAGCGGCAAATCTGCGACCGGACACGTTCGGTGGCAGGCGACCGGACGCTAGCCAGCATCCGATCAGTATATTGCCGGCTCAACGGTCGGGACGACCGGACGCGTCCGGTCAGGACGATTCAGCGTCCGGTCAGTAGCAGTTTCGCGAGAATTTGACCCCCAACGGCTACTTTCTCAGTGGGGCTTATAAATACAACCCCCAACCGGCCATTTGAGATGTGTGGAGCTGAGGAAACATACCAAGGGTGTTGATACACCATTTTAGTGATCTCCACTTGCATAGTGCTTAGTGATTCATCAGGTGATTAGCGTAGGTGCTTTGCGAAGTGCTTAGGTTATTTAGACCACCACTTATGCGTTTGCTCTAGGTTTAGGCCTAGTGTTTAGTGAGGTTTGCATACCTCTTACCACTCGGTGCTTGCGAGCACAATTGTTGTACATTGGAGGGGCTTGAAGTCTTACGAGATCACACCAATCGCGTTTGTGGTGTGGCCGCCATCGTGTACCAGAGGGAACAAGGCCCGTGGTATTTCGTCTAGAATCTTGATAGTGAAGACGGTGGGGAGCATCCGGGAGAGGCTTGCCGGAAGGCACGTCGGAGACCCACTTGCGCGTGGGGAAGGCCCAAGGCTATCCACGGAGTTATCCGACCGGGAGCTTGGCCCTTACGAGGGATTCCTTGCAAGGGGCTCCAATGAGGACTAGAGGGAAGCTTGCGCGCTTTTTGATACCTCGGTAAAAATACCGGAGTCGTCAACGGGAGTTTGCATATCACTACCTTGCTCTTTAGCTTCCACATTTACATTGATTACTTTACTACGTTTGCGGTAGAGATAGCAACACACTAGCAAAACTATAGTTGCACATCTAGATAGTTTATCTATTGCATATGTTTTGCTAGAGTTAGAAAAAGAGGCCATAGTTTTGAAGTAGAAGTTGGTTGAGTTGCCTAATTCACCCTCCCTCTTAGACGTCACGGTCCCTTCAGGCGCCATTAAACTCCCATACGGTAAGGCCCCCCATGTGTCTCTGGGCATCGACAATGTTGTGGGCGCCGGCATTTACCGTACCGAGTGAACATGGTAAAACTCCTCACATGCCTCAGGACATCAACAGTATAGCAGGTACCGACATCTGCCATACCCGAACAAAACGACGCAGCCTCCCACGTGCATCCGATATCCAACAGTGTTGTGAGCACCTACCATCATCATGTACCCGTCGGCGTGGACAAGACTTAGAAGCATACATACTCTCTCCCTCTCACTTGTAAGACCATCCCCTTCATCGATAAAAGGGGATGCGCTCTCTCCCAACATTAAAGTTATTCTATTTTCACTAGATCAATCAAGTTCCCTAGTACACAACCACAGAACCGCCAAGTTCAAACCTCAAGCACACGCTTGAACACTTAGCTCATAGCGGGGCTCCCGTCACTCTCGGCCGCTCTGACCGGAGTCTGATTGGACCTCTTGTACCCCCATGTTTCTCCTTCTCGTTTGTAACCATACTGCAAACTTCGAGCACCTGAGCTCAGGAATAAAGTCATCGACCGACTCAAACTGGACGTAGGGCACATTGTCTAAACCAGTATAAACCATGTGTCATTGAGTGTTAGACCACCTCCGATCACAACGTACGATAAAACTACAAATATTTACTTGTTGGTCATTTTCTACACCGACATAGGCCTTTTGCTTTACCCTTGCATTTCACTTACCACAAAGCAACGTAAAATATAGGGTGGGAGTCAGTGACCAGTACAAATCGTACCGAAAGATATTTGGCAAGTTTGGATATCATCTATGACGACGACAATGGAGATTAGAAGGATTATGTGGTATCATTCCTACGCTCAAGTTTGGTTGAGGAGATGAAGTCTACGTCCGCTGATACTCTACGCCTACTCTGATGATTGCCCGTGAAGGAGGAACCTTCACCCGCCGACGCACTATGTCTACTCCATGGTTTCCAATATCGACCGAAATTTTCTGATATTTCCGATATATCCTCTTTATTCGTAGGTGCCGATAAGAAAATATCTATCTTTTTCGTATAAATTTTGTTTAAATTTATTTAAATTCAAATTAAATTTTATTTGAATTTAGTCCGATATTTCCGATATATCATGTTTATCGTCTTTATCTGTAATTTCCGAAAATGAAAACCTTACTCTACTCTGATGTTGATCTGTGTGTATTTTCGCTAGTATATGTTGTACTTAGATGTGTTACCAAATGTTGTAATATCTTGTAAATTTATAATTTCGCGATGTATGAACTGTGATATCAACCGAATAATGATATTGTGAGAGGTTGGTCTTCTTGGACTATCATATCATGACGAGAAAATCGTGGATCATTTCACTCGGGCCGTGTTCAACGACGCGCGGTGAGGGCTAAGCGAGACTCGTCGGCGTGGAGGTACGTGCTGTCGTCCTCGAGGCTCCACAGGCGGACGTGTGTCCGGTCGGGGAAGAACTCCATCGCCGCTGACTCTGGTGACGGGGCGGAGGCGGACGGTGGCGTGGGTGTGGGTGTGGGTTTTCTCGACGGACGATGGCGAGGGTGGGTTTTCTCTCGGCGGACGGTGGCGAGGGTGGGTTTTCTCGGCAGTCGGTGCTGCTCCGATGGCTAGCGGAGACCAGCCGGAGAGAGGAGAGGAGAGCAGGTTGTTACTCGTTGCGACAGTTAGTTTTGCTTTGGGCGCCGAGCCGAGCAAGGCCGGGCGGGCAGGGTATTTGTATTTCATTTTCAGCAAACAAGATGGCAAGTCGGTTGCTGAATATGCCAGCTGTCCATTGGCAGGCAGGGCCAGACGGGATCGATCGGGTGCTAGAGGCACTGGCCCGTGGGACCGACCGACCGAAGAAGCTGACGTCGTTGGCGCCGAGGAGGAACCGAGGAATGAAGAAGACCCAGAAGAACTGAGGGCCCGTTTGGCACAGTTTATACCGGCTCCGGCTTACCCGACGAAAACACTGCAGCACACTGTAGCAAAAAGCCGGTTTTCTCTCTCCTCCCCTCCCCTCTCACTGACATCGGCACTGTTCATTGAAGCCGGAGAAGCTGTTTTCCTGGCTTTCCCCCGCTTTGCTACAGTA
This sequence comes from Miscanthus floridulus, assembly GCF_019320115.1. NCBI lineage: Eukaryota > Viridiplantae > Streptophyta > Magnoliopsida > Poales > Poaceae > Miscanthus > Miscanthus floridulus. Next base: position 25,344 of record NW_027097988.1, on the reverse strand, counting down.
CACGTGCTACAGTGAGGCGAAAAAGTAGGAGAGAGAAAACCGGCTTTTTGCTACACGTTGCTACAGTGTTTTCGTCAGATAAGCTGAAGCCGGTTGAAGCCGTGCCAAACGGGCCCTGAAGCATGCATGTTCCCGAGAGAGGAACCCACCCGTACTGCACTTTTGTTATTCATTTGAGATGAACAAGTAGACGACAGTTAATGTTAGAAACTATCCTACTTATCTGCTCTGCCCTTCATCTCTACAGGCCACAATGATACTTAGGCCCGTTCGGCCGGTAGAATTTTAGCTGAAACTGGCTGAAAAACACTGTTCTGGCTGAATTGTTGTGAGAGAAAAACACTGTTCCGGCTGAAAAAAAGAAGTCGAACAAGCCGAATATGGGGTAAGCCGAACGGAGCCTTAACATATATTGCTCACATGTTTGGTCAGATCCTTCATTAGCAGAGTGTGGTGTCTATTAATGACTAATACTAACAGTTAATGGCCTTTGAAGTGTGGAATTCTGAAGTGCTAATTAGTGAAACTATAATATACTTTGTGCACAATTTATTTTGTTTCTGGTTGTGAAAGAAACTGGTGGAGCAGTGGAAATGATGTGAATTCAGTTTTGTACCTAAAACTCGATAGTTAATATCAGTGGCATGTTATCCTTGAGTGTTTATATATGGATAAACAGATGTGCTAAAATCTGACAGCAGTGCCTATAAGCTACCATTTAGAATTTTAGACTAGTACAACAAGATCTGTAAAATACCTGCAAAACATACTAAAAAGTATTTTAGACTAGTACAACAATATAGTATTTGATGCCTGAAAGTCTGTTTATGTGGCTATCATACATCTGAATTTTGGACTTACTAGATCATTTATGTGGACTGCAGCTGCTTGCTTGCTTGTCTGGAGATTGATGAGAACATATGATTTTGCTTGGAGCTGCAGCTGCTTGCTTGCTTGCTTGAGGAGAGGAACAGAGAGAGGTGGTATGCAGAAGGAGACTTCAGTGGTATCATCAAAGTCAGCTTATGTAAGTTTCATATTGTTTCCACCACATTATAATACATGGTACATTATTGAAACAAATGAGAATTCTCTTCACTGGAGGTAAAATGATGCCATCCATGTGCTATGACCATGGGCACATATAGGTCCAGTAATCTGTATTACCCAAATGCAACAGGCCACCTCATGCCATTGGTCTGAATCCAACAGATAGATCTTTTCCTAATACTCCGTCCTAATTTAGGATTAACAACTGCATCTTAAATATCATGGGTTTTGGGGCGACGTATTGTTCCTTGATGACAGTGGATGATCTTTGGATCGCTTTTTCATCTTGTTTAAGAAATTTTTGAATTGAGTGACTCGAACTGTATTGTTAAGAATCCTTCATGTTCAAGCTGGGAGATTCCTCCCCTCGTTCTTATGATTTCTGTGACTCAAGGTGAAAGCCCAATTATTATTTTTAACCTGCTGCCGCTTTTGCTTTACCTCTGAATGACCCCATAGAGTAGGCTCATCTTATCACCTGATGTAGTGCAGCTGGAGTCTCAACTAAAGGATTAGCAGTTTTAAAGAGCTTCTGATTGATAGCTGCCATTCTGATAGATAGCTTCTGATTCATTCCTAGGTTTGTTGATTTATTGTTGCAAGAGAAATAAAATGGTCAGAATGTAAACCTGAAATGATTTGCCTCAGGTACTGAGAAGGCTAGCGCAGAACAGAGAAGCTGCTCGGAAGAGTCGACTGCGGAAAAAGGTGGCCACAAGAACTTCACCAATCCTTTGGTGTTAATAATAACCATGGTAGGTTATCAATAAGTCTCTTATAACTTTTTTTGAGTAAAACGTGTCTAATAACTGGTTGCACCAATTCTGTTGTTGTTCAATACAATAGGCCTACATGAAGCTGGCCCAGTTAGAGCTGGAGCTTCAGCGGGCTCGGCGGCAGGTACATGAAAGAATCTGTTGGTTAAAGCCATTTCAGCAGTCAGTGCTGCATTGACTGATGACTGATCCAGCCAGCTGCTCTCCTTCCTCATAATACCTTATTGTGGAGTGATAATAGTTAGACTTACCTTTCTTTGGCAGTGGTTCCTGGGTAAATATTTGCTTGTTGATTTCAGAGCTAAGCTATAAACTAATGCTACTTATGCTTGTTTTGGAGATTGCATTGTAGCTATGGTGGCGGTATGAGTTCATCAAAAGCAGTGCTTGAGTGGTAGAACAAGAGATCGTCATAGGATTCCAATATATTCTAATATGTAGTTGTTGTTTTTTTCTCAAATACGGAAAAGTCTAATATGTAGTTGTGGCAAAGAGGTTTATTTGCATCATGTACTGGAGGGAACTGTAATGGTGTTTGGTGTTACTTCAATTTGAGTTTTCAAAAAAAATTTCCCAACTTATATTGAACTTGTTTAATATAAGTTCAATATAAATCAAGAAAAATTCCATTCTTGATCATCGTACTGTCGGTAGAGTTTGATTTTTGGCCATAAAACTATCAAAACTGCTTACATTTGGCTATCCAACGATTTTGAAGATGGTTTTTTCTTACACGGATGATACATGGCAATGGGATCTCCATGTCAAGCCTCTTCTCCGTCTACATGTTATTTCTCTCCCTCTCCTCAATCCATGTTTAGTGCTCATTTTTCATTATTTCTTCATTTTCTTTTTTCTATTTTCATTTTCCCATTTTTCCTATTTGATATTTATTTTATTTTACTTTAGCTTCAATTTCTTTATTACTTATATTTCAAATACATGTAGCATACTTTGTGGTGGAACATTAATGAACTTGGAAGATATTTTAAAGTTGGAACATATTTGTCCTAACATGAAACATTTTTCTTTTGAACCTGGAGCATATTATTCTGGACCTGGAACATATTTCGCATAAGTCTGAAACAAATGCTCTTGAAGCTGGACTAATTTTCACTTGAGCCCTTGTTTAGTTTCACCCCAACTTCTAAAAAGTTGCTACAGTACCTGTCACATCGAATGTTTGCGGCCCGTGCATGGAGCATTAAATGTAGACGAAAATAAAAACTAATTGCACAATTTGGTGGGAAATTGCGAGACGAACGTGAATATCTCTCCCAGCCCTAGATATTGTCCAGCTCATAAATTAAATGTTTTCCTTTTACGAGAAAAATTGTATGTCTACAAAATAAAATGTCATCCGAATACTCACAAGGGGTCTTGTTTGAAAGATTGTATTGTAAAATATTCCCTCCATCCCATAAAAAATCGGTATAGGACTCGTGTAGTTTAACTAGTTTTGTTAAACTATTAGCAACATTTAGATATCTAAATAAATTTATTTTGAAAATATATTTAACGTCTATCTAACGATACTAATTATGTATTATAAATATTACTATTATATATATTATCAATTTAAATATTTAAGAATGATATTTTTACATGACAGCGCAATGGGAATTTGATCTAGACGCTCAGATTAAAAACCATTTGTTTTCAAAAAAAACTTCTCAAACATGCTCTACCCGCTAGTCTGTTAAGCGCAGGCTGTGTTTAGTCGTAGGAATTTGGATTTTGGGTTACTGTAGCACGTTCGTTTTTATTTAGCAAATAGTGTTCAAATATGGACTAATTAGGCTCAAAACGTTCGTCTCGCAATTTCTCACCAAACTGTGCAATTAGTTTTTCTTTTCGTCTACGTTTAATGCTCCATGTATGGACCGCAAACATTCGATGTGACAGGTACTGTAGCAATTTTTTGGAAGTTGGGGTGGAATTAAACAAGGCTGACTGAATTAGTGAATTCAGCCACCTGCTGCTCTTCCGTCCTCACCCCAGGGCGCGCCAACTGCGCGACCGCCGCCGCCGCCTACGGCAGGTGCCGAGGTCTTCGTTGGGTCCAGCGCCGGCGACGAGCACCCACAGGTATTCGCACCCTTCCTCTTCCTCTCCTGCTGTGCGAAACCGAGCACCCGAACCCTAACTCAAGCTATTTGGCTATTTGTACTCGGAAGTCGGATCTGATCCAATCACAAGTCTATAAATGCCTGCTAATTTGATTTTTTTTTTTTGAAAAAAATTCGGTGTGCACCATGACTTCCGCCTGCCGTCCCTAAATCATGCCTGTCTAGAATCCAAATAGGTCCGTTTTGCTGTTCCAGGAGCAGCCTGGTCGATGCCACCTTGTTCGTGGATGAATCCAGTGTCAGTTAACACCGTCTGATTCAATCCTGGTTGCTTGATGCCGCCTCATCCATGGATGAACCTAGTGTCACCTGACAATTGATGCCTGGGATCCGGCTTCTGATTTTTCCCTGTGAGTTTTCAGGTCAACGGGGCCTGATTCATGGCGAAGCAAGCGTACGCCACGAGCAGCCTCGTGGTCGGGTACGCGCTGTGCTCCAGCCTGCTGGCTATCATCAACAAGTACGCCATCACCAAGTTCAGCTACCCCGGGCTCCTGACCGCCCTGCAGTACCTGACCTCGGTGGTTGGGGTGTGGGTGCTCGGGAAGCTCGGCTTCCTCTGCCACGACGCCTTCAACCTCCAGACCGCCAAGAAGTTTGCGCCGGCCGCGGCTGTCTTCTACCTTGCCATCTTCACCAACACCCACCTCCTCAAGCACGCAAACGTCGACACGTTCATCGTGTTCAGGTCCCTGACACCTCTCCTGGTGGCTATCGCTGACACCACGTTCCGGAAGCAGCCGTGCCCTTCCAAGCTCACGTTCTTGTCCCTCGTGATCATTTTGGGAGGCGCGGTCGGCTATGTGATGACGGACTCGGCCTTCACCCTCACCGCATACTCGTGGGCGCTCGCTTACCTCATCACCATAACTACTGAGATGGTGTACATCAAGCACATGGTCACCAACTTGGGGCTCAACACCTGGGGCTTTGTGCTCTACAACAATCTTCTTTCGCTGCTGATGGCGCCGGTGTTCGGGTTTCTGACAGGGGAGCACTTGTCGGTCTTCAGAGCCATCGAGTCAAGGGGGCAGAGTTGGTTCGAGCTTGATTCCTTTGTGGCGGTTGCATTGTCCTGTGTCTTTGGTCTGCTCATCAGTTTCTTTGGTTTTGCTGCAAGGAAAGCAATCTCTGCCACAGCGTTCACAGTGACAGGTGTGGTCAACAAGTTCCTTACGGTGGCAATCAATGTGATGATCTGGGACAAGCATGCAAGCACGTTCGGTTTGGTTTGCTTACTCTTCACTCTCGCTGGTGGAGTGCTCTATCAGCAGTCAGTTACAACAAAAGGCAATTCTTCAGCGCAGCGAGAGGCAGCAGCTAAGCAAGGAAGAGGTGATGATGATGTTGTCGAGTTGGATGAGGAGAGCCAGAGGCTGGTTTCATCTCCAAAGGTTATCTGAGGTGCATGATCACCAAAGATCCAGTTTTGTTCGTTTTTCTGGAATAGGCATGCCCACATTTTGAAGATTTGTCATAGTCATATAAGGGTGTACCCAGTGCAGAGAGCTCCCGCTCTGTGCGGGGTCTAGGGAAGGGTGTCAGTGGCAAGCCTTATCCTCGCTTGTGCAATGCGAGGAGACCGCTACTCGAACCCGTGATCTTCCGGTCATAGGCGGTAAGACTCTACCGCTTGCACCAGGCCCGCCCTTCATTTGTCAGTCATATACTGAAGGAAATCCAAGAGGCAGCATTGTTGTTCTAGGAGAGGCTGCAGTAACTTTACATGATACATATTTGGTCTATAGTTGTTTGTCACCATGCCGTGTTTACTAGTAGGCCATGTGATGTTTTATTACTTAGAAATGGCCAACCAATGCAATGACCGTCCTATATGGTTATTGGGACCTATCTGACATTGTATTTTGGTATACCTAATGAGGTGACTATCAGATTACATACAACCTTTCTGACATTTTATGATTTAGCAGTGCATTAGCTTCACAGTTCTGGTATGATCAGATTTTCAGTGGCCCATTTCTTATCGGAGGGCTAAATAAACTACGTATCTGTTTGCGGTATGCATTAAAGTTTGGATATCCTCAGTACAAATTTCACCAGCATTTTTTTTATTGATATGCGTAAGTGTGGATATCTTCAGGATGCTTTGCAGTAAGAGATAACGGCAGCAGTTGATGAGAGACGGCCAAGGTCCGGTGTATTATTCTACAAGGCAATGCCAAAAATTTGTGTTGATTGCTCTCACAAAAAAAGAGAGAGAGTAGTGTTGATGGTTCATATGATAATCGGGTTAATGCTGTTTTTGCAACAGCAGCTAAACTAAACGGTTCCTGGTCCTTGGGTTTTTATGTTGTCGGGTATGTTCTGTTCTAAAACTGGAGTTATGGCGGCAGACCCTTGAGTCCAAAGGTTCCAAAGGTTGTAGAGTAAGTCGAACTAAAGCAAAATACATGTGATGTGACTTTGGCAACGCTACATATGAGGAGGGAGACGTGAGTTTGGAAGGTCAAGTAGTGCCTACGAAAGATACCTTTCGTTATCTAGGATCGGTGCTGCAGAAGGATGAAGATGTTGATGCAGATGTTTGCCATAGGATTAAAACAGGGTGGATGAAGTGGCGTCAAGCATCTAGCATTCTCTGTGACAAGAGGGTACCACAAAAGCTGAAAGACAAGTTTTATAGAACGGCGATTAGACCCGCTATGTTTTTTGGAGCAGAATATTGGCCTACAAAAAGACGACATGTCCAACAACTGAGTGTCGCAGAAATGCGTATGTTGCGTTAGATTTGTGGTCCCACAAGGATGGATCGAGTTCGGAACGATGATATACGTGACCGTCTAGGAGTAGCACTATGGGTGAAAACGGTACGGATATTTTCCGACCGTATTCGATAACGAATCCGTTTATAGGAGTTCAAATCCATCCATATCCGAGCCCGGATATTCAACATTCGATACTGTATCCGTATTTGAATACTCAAATCGCATATTTATGATGTCGATATCTAAACGTATCATATTCGGCAGGTTGACACTGTCCGCATTCGAATTGGAATCCAAACAGAAATATGAAAACAAATATAATATTAGTGATATCCGTCCGTATCCGATCCGTTTTTATTTCTAGATAGCACAAATTGAAGAAAAGCTTGTCCAACATCGGTTGAGTTGGTTTGGCCATGTTCAAATGAGACCTTCAGAAGCACTAGTGCGTTGTGGAGTTCTAAGTCGAGATATCAATGTGAGAAGAGGTAGGGGAAGACCGAAGCTGACATGGAAGGAGGCAATTAAAAGAGATTTAAATGGTTGTGATATACCTAGATATCTTTATTTGGACAGGAGTGTTTGTAAAATAACTATTGACGTGCCTGAACCGTGATTAGGGGCTTGGGCTTCAACTCTAGCTTACACCAACTTGTTTGGACTAAAAGGCTTTGTTGTTGTTGTGTTGTTGTTGGGTTATGCTCTGTTCTACTGTTCTCTAGATTATAATTCTCTAAAGCATGAATTGGTATGATTTGGCATGGCTTCAGAAGGTTTGCCGGCCGAGATCTGCATCTTGAATTGCGGTTAGGATTTTGCTCTCTTGTCATATTAATGGGTTGCATTTACAGATTTTTCTTTCGAGAAATAAATTGGTGATCTGATTGCACTCCCTTGTTCCTGAATCCTCAGCCCTTTCTAAATAAAAGGCTAAGAATATGCGTGGGATGTTTTCTTTTCTTTCTCTTCACACATGCAACCTGTTCGTTTGTTGGTTTCAGCCAAGATTTATCAGTCAATCAACAATGTTTTTCTCTCATAACAAACTAGCACTAGTCAGACTTATCAGCCAAAAACCTGTGAACATACCGATGTTATTAACGGTGAGCTGTGAACATATTGACCTACTCCATCGGTTTTAAACTATAAGTCGTGCTGTTCTAGATACAAAGTTCTCACAAACTTACATGGTGCTTCGTGCTGTTTGGTATTCTGTTAGAAATTTTAGTTCCAAAAGTACGACAGCGTTCAATGGCAGGCCCGAGCTGTGCTGCTTCTTGAAAAATTCGCACCGAAGCTGATTGCAATCACACATCCTGTGTACTATTCTGGCTTCAGGTGGATCAAGCAAGTGGTGAAAAGCCCCAAGCCCCCAACCTCTGGGTCCTCTGCCACCATATTTGACTAGAAGAATCCAACGAGAAAAGAGTCCAGATCCATAAAAAATTTGCTAGAATACATGACAACCAAGCTTAGTGAGCAGTGACAAAAACTGAGTAGAAAACCTGTGGCCCCATTAGATGCTTCACTCATTTATTTGTCTTATTAATAAGATTATTAGACAAGATTTTTTTTTTTTTACAGAAAACTGTGGAGCATAGCTCCCCAGCAAATTTATTGCCAACGTGGGGACCATGACCAAGGCGAGATTCCACTTCGAGTATTTCTGGCCCAGGTTCGAGAACTTCGAACAAACAGTGACTGAGGCATGGAGCAGTCCCATTGAAGCCCATGCGCCGCTGTGGCGGCTAGATGCCAGGCTTCGTGCGCTCGTCAAGGAACTACAGCGACGGTCAGCCACCAAGATCGGGGGATCAGGGAACAGCTTCTCATGGCCCGCGAACTCATTCACCGTCTCGACGTGGCCCAGGACTCACGGGTGCTCTCCGATGCAGAAGCAGCCCTGAGGAAGAGGATGAAAATGCGAGTGCTGGGCCTCGCCTCCTTGGAACGAACCATCGCCAGGCAGCGCTCGCGGATTAGGCACCTGAGCGAGGGCGACGCCAACACTGCCTACTTCCACCTGATCGCAAGAGGAAGAAAGCGCCGGAACTTCATCCCATCTCTCAACGTGGACGGCCACGTCGTTGCGGACCATGACGGGATGGAAAAGGCCATGTTCGAGCACTTCTGCAACGTGTTCGGCACGGCGTCGTCTGGGCGACAACTCTCAACTTCGCCGCCTTGGGGATCCATCCTTTACCTCTTGACGAACTCGACGCAGACACCAGGAGTTGCCAGCAGACAGGGCACCCGGGCCTGACGGGTTCACCGGCATGTTCTATAAAACGGCTTGGCCTGTAATCAAGGAGGACATCATGGCGGCAATCCAGTGTTTCACACAGGGGGACTGCAGAGGACTTGACAGGCTCAACAATGCACTGATTGTGCTGCTGCCTAAAAAGGTGGGAGCGTCTTGCCCGGCTGATTTCAGACCAATTACGATGATTCATAGCTTCGCGAAGTTGATCTCCAAGATCCTTGCGCTGAGGCTCGCGCCAAAGCTCAATGAGCTGGTCGACAAGAATCAGAACGCCTTCATCCGGTCCCGGACGATTCAAGATAACTTCAAGTACATCCGGCGGGCGTCGGTTCTCATAAGGAAGAAAAAGATCCCCACGCTCCTGCTCAAGTTGGACATATCGAAAGCCTTTGATACCCTCTCCTGGCATTTTCTGCTGGAAGTGATGCAAGCAAGGGGGTTCGGACGCAGGTGGTGCCGATGGATCTCAGCGCTTCTGTCAACCGCCTCGTCCAGGATAATCCTTAACGGCCGCCAGGGAACACCAATCAAGCACCTCTGAGGGGTGCGTCAGGGCGACTTACTATCACCGTTACTGTTCATTATTGCAATGGACGTACTGCACAGGATGATTGCCAAAGCCGGCCGAGACGGGGTGTTGCGTCCGATGGAGCCGCGGGAGGTCAGGTACCAGTGCAGCTTATATGCAGATGATGTGATACTTTTCATCAAACCAACTGTTCAAGAGGCAATGGCTGTCAAGGAGATACTGAGGGTATTCGGTGAAGCAACGGGCCTCAAGACTAACCTGGCAAAGTGCTCCGTCACTCCCATCTATGGTGGCGAGGACACATTAGACCACATTGTCGCAATACTTGGCTGCCAGGTTCAGCAATTCCTCATAAAGTACTTAGGCTTGCCGCTCACTACCAAGAAGATACCCAAGGCTGAATATCACTCACTGGTCGAAGCCGTCGCAAGGAAGATGTCGCCGTGTCATGGCTCGCTGATGGCGCGGAGCGGGCGGCTCATATGGATCAAGTCCGTACTCCGGGCGGTTCCAATTTACTCGATGATGGCGGACAACCTACCACCATGTTGGGCGTGGAAAGAGATCGACTCAATCTGCAGAAGGTTTCTGTGGCCTGTGGGTCGGCAAAGACAGCTCGGTGCGCGGCAAGTGTATGGTCGCCTGGGCAACTGCTTGCAAGCCGACGGAACTGGGGGGACTGGGGATCACCGACCTCAAGCTCGCCGGCTTTGCATTGCAAACCAGATGGCTATGGCTGCAGAAAACGGACAGCACGCGCGCATGGAGCGAGCTCCCAATCAACACTGACCAGGAAGTCCAGGCGTTCTTCAGGGCGTCAACGTGCACTGCCATCGGCGACGGTCGGCAAGCTTTGTTCTGGGATGACCGCTGGATCGAGGGAGCCGCGCCTTCAGACATGGCACCAAACTTGGTGCAGTTGGTGCCCAGACGAGTCAGAGCGCGTCTCACAGTGCGCGACGGGCTGTCAGGCAGACAATGGACGCGCGGGCTTGCAGGCAACTTCACCGACATGGCGCTCGCGGAATATCTCGACCTCTGGGAAGCTGCGGAGCACACCGTCCTCACAGACCAGCCGGACAGGACCGTATGGCGATGGACGCCCGACGGGGCCTACAGCGCCAAGTCAGCGTACACTATGCTTCACAAAGGTTCGATCCCGTTCCGAGGCCGCGCCATGATCTGGAAGACATGGGCGCCATTGCGAGTTAAAATCTTCCTGTGGCTTGCCTTTCGGAGGCGTCATTGGACCAATGATCGCTGGGCGAGACATGGACTAGAGGCGAGAGAGGAATGTTACCTCTGCGACCAGGCATTACTGTGCTGCTGCCCCTTCTCAAGAGATGTTGAGCAATGGGTTCGCGAGACTAATCTATTAAGCCTAATTAATCCATTATTAGTCTAATTAGTCCTTGAAACAGCATCCCGTGGGCTAAACTTTAGAGAAAAGGGACTAAACTTTAGAGAGGTGGAACCAAACATCCCCTTAATTAGTGTCAAACATCACATATGACATGGACTAAACTTTAGAAGGTGGAACCAAACACGCCCTTAATTAGTCACGTAAGTAACATATAGTATATCTCCCGTTTAATTTGTGGGGGCATAGAGTACAAAGTACTAAAGATATGAAAAATGAGGAAAAGATCTATTTTTCAAATTTCATTTTTTAATATAAATTTAAAATGATATTAAGTGAATGTGACTAGAAGTCATCTTGCTCGGTGCCCATCACGGATGGTTGACATGTGGCCTACAAATCAATCTCTAGAGTTGCCTTAAATCAAATGATATTAAGGGTCGTTTGGTTTCTTTAGTGATTCTACTTCAGGCTGATCGAACGACATCCTAGAGGTGGATCGACGAGCTGCCATGTCTCATTTTCCTCGATCGCCTTCATCTCCTCCAGCATCGCCCGTCGCCAGTTTCTGTCCCGCTCGGCCAGTGCGAATGTGGGTGGTTCCTCTGCACTAACAAGCAGCAGCTCTGCGTCATTGAGCAGCTGACCAGCTAGTCCTAAGGGTCCTATGCCGATCGCACCTCCTCACATTCGTGGAAGGCATCCACGAACTCAGTGATGTCACTTGGAGGTGAGGCGAACTCGATCGGCGTCGATGGAGTTCCCTGTTCCGCTAGAGTGCTCGGCACAACACCTAGAGTGCTCGGCACCCTGGTTGCAGTGTTCGGCACTACTTCTGGACAACTCATCACAACTCCTATAGTTCTCGGCATCACTATAGGAGTCCTTAGCCTCAGTCTTGGAGTGGTCGGCACCACTGCAAGACCTCTTGGCTCCACCACGGGAGTGCTCGCCACCTGTCCTGGAGTGGTTGCCACCACTATAGAACCTCTTGGCGCCACTCCTGGCATGCTCGACATCCCTCTAGGAGTGCTCGGCATCCCTCCTGAAGTGCTCGGCACAGCCCTAGGAGTGCTTGGCCCTACCGCTGGAGTGCTCAGCACCTCTTCCCCAACGTCTCCACCGTGGATGACCAAGTGCTCGATGATGATGGTGCTGGTGAAGCCGCCAGCTTCCCCCGTGCTCAGACTGGTCTAGTCCCAAGTCGCCTTCTCATCGAACACGATGTCGCGCGAGATAAGCACCTTGTCTCCACGTGGGTCATAGAGCCGGTACGCCTTGGTACCCTCCGCGTAGCCCAGGAACACCATGGGTGTGCTCCTGTCCTCCAACTTGGTGAGGTTTGACTTTGTCTTCCTAACGTGGCCGATGCAGCCGAATGTCCGGAGGAAGGACACGCTTGGCTTGCGCCCATACCAAGCTTCGAACGATGTCTTGCTCGTTAGGGCCTTGGTTGGAGCGCGATTGAGGATGAACACCACCGTGGTCACTGCCTCACGCCAGAACCTTGTCGGCATGCCTTTGGCCTTCATCATGGATCGGGCCATGCCGACCACCGTCTGGTTCCGTCGCTCCACCACACCATTCTGTTGTGGCGAGTATGGCGTGGTGTGGTGTCGCACCACACCCTGATCTGCACAGTATGCAATGAACTCCACCAAAGTGAATTTGCCACCGTGATCAGTCCTCAGCACGTGGAGCTTCTTGCCGCTTTCGGCCTCCGCACGCATCTTGAACTTCTTGATCGCCGCCGCCGCTTCGTCCTTGCTCATTAGGAGTTGCAACCACATGTAGCGATTGCAATCACCCACGAGCAGGAGGAAGTACCACCGACCACCGTTTGTAGCTAGTGTGATCAGCCCACAGAGGTCGCCGTGGACGAGCTCGAGAGCATCCTTCGCGTGATACTTGGCCGTCTTTGGGAATGGTAGCCTCCTCTGCTTCTCGACCAGGCAGCTGTCACACAGCTCGCCTCCATGCTTGATGTGGGGTAGCCCTCGGACCATCTTGTTCAGCTGACCAAGCGCGTCGAAACTGAGATGTCCGAACCAAGCATGCCACATCCACGGTTCCTCGGTGTGCCTTGCCGCCAGGTACACCGGCTGCTCTACCTTCAGGTCAAGCAGGTACAACTAGTTCGGGGACCTCTTCACCTTGGCAAGAAGTCACTACTCCCGGTCCCTGATCCTAAGGACTCCATCCTTGATCAGTACCTCGCTACCGTGCTCATCTAGCTGACCAATGCTGATAATGCTAGAACGCAACTGTGGGATGTAATATACATCCGTTAGCGTGTGGTGCTCCCTATTCTAGCACCTGAAGATGATGGTGTCGTGCCCTTGGATAGCCACCCTTGAGCCATCACCAAACTTCACCGTACCGGTAACATCGTCGTCGAGCTCGGAGAAGGATGCTTTGGAGCCCGTCATGTGGTTGCTAGCACCAGAGTTCAGGTACCACCGCTGCTCCTGGTCGGCGCCCACACATCGGAGGTAGACTTAGGCACGTGGTTCGTCGAGGTTGATAGTCTTCAAGGCCTTCCTAGGTCCTTCCACTATAGTTGCCTCTTCCCTCTCCTCGGCCTCAACGTCGTGTAGTGCACAGAACGTCGCCATCAGGGTAGTGGCCTCATCATCAGCAGCAGCTTGCGCCATATGTGCTTCAGCCTTCTTCTCCTGCTTGTGATTTGGGCACTCCCATGCCCAATGGCCCATCTTCCCACAGCACCTGCAGGCGTTGGGGTCGATCTGCTTTTTCTTCTCTGAAGAAGCCTTGCTGCGGCGCTTGCCATCGCCACCGTGGTTGGAGGAGGCTACCTTCCCAGAGTTCCTCCGAGCAGCCCACTCCTCTTCCGTCAGCAGCAGTTTGCCGCTGTCCTTCGTTGCTGTCGCCTGCTCTAGGCACTCGTCCATCGCCCATAGATGACATGTCACATCTTCAATGGTGAGGATGGACAAGTCCAACATTGTCTCTATAGAGAGAGCGATCTGGATGTACTTTGCCGACACGGAGTAGAGGTACTTGGAGACCGCCTCCTCTTCATCGATGGTGACGCCATGGCTCTTCAGCTTGCTGATGAGCGTCTATAGGCAGTGGGAGAAGTCCTCCACCATTTCACCATCCTTGAACTTGAGGTTGGCGTACTCCTGCTTTAGAAGCTAGATCGTTGCCTTTTTGCGCGGTCGAAACTGACGCGCATCGCCGCAATAGCCTCCCATGCCTCCTTAGCTGAGCTCTTTGCCCCAACGGTTCCCTGTACTCCACTGGTACAACAGCGAGGATAGCCTCCAACGCTGATATGTCATCTTTCTCATTGTCGGTGCCCTTGTCGGTGTCCTTGTCAACAACATTCTAGAGTCGTCAGGCTCTGAGCTTGACCTTCATGGTCACCGACCACTCTCCATAGTTAGTGCGAGTCAACATCGGCCAACTGGTGCCGCTGATTTCTCACACCGTGCGAACAACGACCTTCGGTCATGGCTGGGCAGCCACAACAGTGCCACTGTTGTCGCCCATCTCTGAACCGCCCGTCATCGCCAGCGGTTAGTCTGGCGACGATGCTTGTACGGCTCTGATATCACTTGTTAGCCCATAGGATCACCGGCTTAGGTGAGTAAACCACTCACTGGTCTTGCCGAGCACCCATTAGTGTTGCCGAGCATCCACTAGCTAAGCCGACCATGAACAAGCGTTGTTCGTCCCCACACACTATGGGTAGAGGTTGAAGAAGAGGGAGAATAGAACATACACACACAGTACAAGACACCAGTATTGGCCAAAACCCTGTATGGGAGATGACAAATCTGAACTCTCTTTACTGAGTTGCCGTGATAGTCTATTTATACAACTCTATCCATCTAGTCCTAGTACAACGCACATGTTGCAACAATAACTAGATAACACAGCGGGACTGACTTCTGCGGCTGTCCCTGCATGTGGCTATAGTGCGGCAGGTGAGTCATTCGGTGCCTGCCTCTACAGCAGCTACAATACCACAGCAGGGGACCTTTTCGGCGTCGCCTTCCCTTGCTGTGTGTTCATACAAGAAAGTAGTAGTTCATTCTAACATAGAACTCCCCCTCTTGCGGCTGCTGGTACTCATGGGACTGTTGAGGCCATGTGCATCCTGATCTGCTTCTTCACCCTCCTCATCGCCATCTGCATCTTCATCTCCATCTGCATCTGTATTTAGTCTGGGGATGCATGAGGACCGGCCATCAACTGTCCATCCTTGGTACATCTCTCTTAGGAAGTCAATGTATGCAGGTATGGCCCTCCTGAATTTCTTGCACTCTGGTCTTTTCTGAAATGGAAACATGAAGACATAGAGCAAAATGAGATAGAAATGTATAAACTTATTTAAAATAAAAACCTACAAAGCAAACTTGTTATAGTACCTTTGTGTGTTTGTTCCACCAGTCATCATCTGCTATTACTGCCCCATTTGCGTTTTTGCCTAAGCCAGTATTATTTAGAGTCATCTCATGAAAAGTCCACATGCTCCTGCATTGAGTCCATCTGTTCTTGAACTGTCTGATTTCATGGTAGAGGCCAGTCTTCTCACAATTTGTTTTTTCTGTATTTCCTTGTACCCTCTGCCTATCATTTGTCCATTCGGGCGTTCCCCTGCCCTAATTTGATCAATAGCTAGTTCACAGAATATATATGTGTTGTTCTCATTTGTCCAGTTTGCCTTGTCATAACGGTTCTAGTACAGGAAACATAATTAGGGCCTACTAACTTGCATGGGAGAAAGAACAAAAGAAAGTAGCTGGGTGAAATCCCTTCCTGTAGTGAGCTTTCAAACTAACACTCTAGTAGGTTGGTCCTTAATCAAAGCCTATGTAAACTCAACGTTCAGTACCACAACCAATTCTTAAAAAACCATATCAGATTGCGGCAAACTACCACTGAGATGCAAATGCAAAACTGTAAACACATTGTTGCTATGATGACTGATCAAACACCAAGCTGCACTTACAGTTAAAAAATGAGACGTAAAATTGTTCGACGTGATTGTCCACTAAGTTTGGCATTAGAATAGCATACAGACCCAAAAGCCATTATATGTTGGACAAAAACAATTAGCAAAATGCATTATTCCCCAGTTAGGCATTATTCCCCAGTTCAATTTCTCTATGGATCTTGCACAATCAAACAACCACATAGCTGGAGCAAAGATGCACATTTAAAAGAATGCAAGAAATAAACTATCATACGCTGAACACATTCTTTTTACTTGAAAGGATTTGTGTAGGTCACACAGTAAAGCACGAATTCAAGGTATACAAAAGCACAGCTGGCTTGTTATAGAAATTGACCATATCTAGTGGGGACATCTAATTATTTGCCACTCTTACGGAGGCCGCCTCTCTGATTGCCAACTTTGTGGTGGCAACTACAAAAATGTCCTAGAAAATAGTAACTCGCCTAATATTTTGCCATTTTTGCTGACGTAGCATGCCAGATCAGCCAGCCAGCTTGGGAACGGGCCGTTGACGCTCAAAGACCAAAGGCAAAAGACCATTCTGCCCCCGCCGTGTATTGCTTAACAAGCGCCGTCTCCTCCCATCTGCTCAGTCCACTCACTGCTCTCCACACTTCTTCTTCTTCCTTCGTCTCTCCGTCCTTGGTCGCCGCCGCCCCTCCATTGCCCTCCCCAACCCTAGCCGCCATGTCCCGTCGAGCGAGCTCATCAACGCGTAATAGGCGTCCGCAGCTGCCGGATAGGATAGAGGAGTACCCACTCGGGAGGTAGACAGGGCTCCCCCTCATCATGTGCGAGGAGTGTGGACTACAGAGGGTGCTCGAGCTCGTGGCCAGACAGATGAGAAAGGCAACAAGGGACGCGTCTTCTTCAAATGTCCCAGGAACATGCAAGGGGTAAGCCACATTCTTTGGGTTCCGATTTGTTAGGGTTTTGAATCGATTATCACATCAAATATGTTTCCATGTGTTTAGGTTCCAGGATCTTGTAGGTTTTTTGAGTGGCAGCGAGAGTACCTGGCCATATTGGTGGACCAGGGGAAGATTGTGATGAATCTAGAACAATATGGCGCAGTAGAGGAAGAAGCTGATTCAAGGGCACTGGTGCGTGTGCAGAAGAACTCAATGGAGGTGAAGCTGGATGCTTTGGTTGGCGCAGTGAAGGCTTTGAGCTTGGTCATGGGTGCTGGTGTAGTGGTTGGAGCTATGTATGTGATGTAGTAGTTCTTTGTTAGTTTTACTAGTTGTTAGTTCCCTTGTTTGTTAGTTGAACTACTTCAAGCTGTATCTTAGTTGAGTAATAAGTTCTGTGTTTCAGTATGAGTCTGACCAATTAGTGGGCATATATGTGTGAAAATGTTGAATGGTTAATGGAATATTGTTTCTGTTATTCCACTTGTACATGATATCAAAAAATAATCACTGCAAGACCACTGATATGCTCTTGACAACCATAGCAAGTTCAATCTGCATACATGACACAACCCTAGCAAAGTCATCACAAGTTGTTCAGGCCTATAAGGCAATATATTACACGTTGTCCATTCAACTTACAATACCATAACAAGTTGTTCATGCACCTTTCAATGACATAACAAAGTTCCCAAGATATGGATCACACGGATTCATTGCTTCATCAGTTTCACCTTTGTGGCTAGCTGCTTCCTCCTAGGGGTCATCTTCTTGGCTGGTGCAGGGTTTGGCAGAGATTCAGCCTCTGGAATGATCATTTCAAGGGGTTGTGGAGCTTCCAAGTTCAACCTCCTGCATTTGAAAGTGGTTTAGTGAGCTGTTGTCGAGATGGCAAGTTCCTGAGTCACAATTTAGGTTCAGATTTTACCTTGCTATTGCTGCTTCCTCTACCTCTCTTTCCCTTGCTAACTGCTGCCCTTGTTCTTGGAGTCCTTGGTGATGGTGTTGCTACTACTGGTGGAGCTGGTGAAGGCTCAGGCTGCTGCTGCTGGTGGTGGAGCTAGTGAAGGCTCAGGTGCTGCTGCTGGTGGAGCTAGTGAAGGCTCAGGTGCTGCTGCTGCAGTTTCACTAGCTGGAGCAGGTTCATACTCCTTGTCAGCACCCTTCTTTGGCCCCTTTTTGGTCTTTGTCTTTCTTGTCCTCTTCCTGCAATTTCATTAGGTTAGTTAATAATGGTAAAAGGATTTCAGCAAAGGTAGGTTAGTAAGTTACCTTTTTTGGTGCCACTTAGTGGGCACCTCCAACTGGTCCTTCTATGGCCTAATTCACCACAACCCTTGCAAGTAACCTATCTTGTGGCTTTGCCACTTCTCTCTCCAAGCATCCCGTAACCCTCTTCTTCCTTTGCCTCCCAAGTCCTCTTTTCTTTCCAATTGGTGGAAGAAGCTTGAATCCCTTCTCAACTATTGGTCACTGGCTCTTATCAGTGATGACAGGAATCATTCCTGCATATGCTGCTTGGAACTTGTGCACTGAGTAGGCCACATCCATATATTGCTCCATATTTAGCTACCTTTCAGCTGTTATGACTGCCGGTGCATGGGGATAGGGCTTGCCACTCACTTGCCACTCTCTGCATGTACACTCATGTTGGTCCAGGTAGACAACATGCCTCTTGACAACTTCATCATTGTACATGACTATCACCTCTGTTTGGTTGGGTCCACCCTTAGTTGCCTTTAGTGGTTCAGTCCCTTTGAGGCTACATTAGTTGATGAATTATTGCTGGTAGTATGAATCCTTTTAGGGCCTTGGATATCTTCCTTCTCTTCTCAAAAGTACCAGTGTCTTGTGGCCTAATAGCATCAGCTAGAATGTCTAATGGTAGATCTTTGTGTGCTTGGATCCATGCATTCCAGATTCAGCCAAATTCTAATTTATGAA
This sequence comes from Miscanthus floridulus, assembly GCF_019320115.1. Lineage (NCBI taxonomy): Eukaryota > Viridiplantae > Streptophyta > Magnoliopsida > Poales > Poaceae > Miscanthus > Miscanthus floridulus. The sequence goes on along the minus strand of NW_027097988.1, from coordinate 6,669 downwards.
GTCACACTTGATCTCTTCCTTGAATCCACTCCCTGGCCCACAGTAAACTATGATGATCCTTCAACCATGGAACAACTCCTGAATAGGCTTCAATAACTTTGTCCATCAATTTATTGAACTTCTCTACTGTGCATGCCCTTGCTGCTAGCCACATGTACTTGGCATAGGCATTTCCTGTAAACCTTTTCTTCATATTTTCCATGAGATGCCTGAAACACTCTCTCTGCTCTGCTCCAGGGAAAACCTTTTTCACAGCTGCTTCTGGCCCTTTGCAGGCATCAGTGCATATAGCCAAGTGGTTCATTGGCCCTAAAGCTTTTTCTAACTGTTCCATAAACCAAGTCCAATTATCCTTGGTCTCTGAATCAAAGAAGCGAAAAGCAATTGGGTACAACCAATTATGGCCATCTATTGCATTGGCTGCACGCATATGGCCATTCTACTCACCATTGAGAGCAGTTGAATCTACACTAATATAGGGTCTGCAACCATCTCTAAATCCATCTATACTTGCTTTGAAGGCACAAAAAATCTACTAAAGTGTACCTTGCCTTCCACAGTAACTGTATCTATCTCAACTACACTACCAGGAGACCTAAGCTCAATCTCAGCCTTGAATCTAAACAAATAATCAAAACAATCATCCCACTTACCAAATAATTTATCTACAACCCTTTGTCTCCCATAAAATATAGTCTGATATGAATCTTATGTTGTACTTCTTCTCTAACTCTTCCTTCACAGCTTTGGGACCCATCTCTGGATTATCCTTCAATAGTGGTATAGCCCTCTCAGCAATCCACTTCTAGGATGCCATCCTCCCAAGAACTCTACTCTTTGAAGGACACTTGTGGGTACCCTTATTGATTTGGATCTGCACATACATGAAGAAATATCAAAAATAGTTAAGATAAATTCAGATACAACATGCAAATATCAGAAATAAGGTTACATCAAAAGGACAAAAAAAGTGTTAGTATTGGTACCCTGACACTGCCATCCTTCTGTGTCCTAGCTCTAATTTTCTATGGGTAGCCCTTGGAACTGCAGTAGCCCCTAAACCTCTCCTTGTGAGACTTCTCTGTCCCCAATTGAAAACTCATTCACAATAGCATGCTGCTTGATTGCCATCCTAAAATCATCCATGCAAGGATATAGTGTCCCAACACTCATGTCAGGGTTGTCTCTATCCCAACCAAACATTGGCTCATCTCCTAGGTCATCATTAACAGGGATTGCTGCCTCATTCATTTCATCCTCCACATCAGCAGGTATGTTAGGAATAGGAACCCTCATCTGCTGCCTTGAATCCAAAAGCCTCATAGATTTGATCCTCATCTACCACAACATTAGCTTCACCATCACAGTTCTCATCAGCTAATATAGTCAATGTGTTCCAATCAACCACATTTTTTTCAGCTCTACCTTCTTTAGGAGTACTACAAGTGTCACCTAAGCCTTCTGCATTCTCTGCATGTCCTGCATTTGTCACACCAGATTGGGCAGCAGTAGTAGAAGACCCACCTTTGTTTGCTCTGCTAACAACGTCATTCAGACCAACCGCATCTTTCTCAACAACATCACAGCTAACATGCATTACCTTCTCATCCATCCTAGACATTATCATCTCCTTAAACTGATCACTGCTAGTAACCTTCCACTCTATTCCACTTGTCAATGTCAACACCCCAAATATGCAGTTGCTGACTGCGGCCCCAAATGATCTTGCTGCTGGCCATATCATCTACAAAGCCATTCAGTGTGTACACATTGCTACTGTCAAACCACAGGTCATGTTCTTGAGCATCTAGGTCAACCACTCCATAGTCTCTAACCAAAGTGTATTTATCAATGCTAACATAGATTCTAAAAGCATTGCCAGGATCAATCCTGACAGTGACAAGCAAAACAAACAAATTGGGAGTTAGGACATCCCTCACATACATACCATAACAATGAAACATACCACGGGGGCATGGGAGACCACACCATCGTGGCTAATGGTTTGCTCTACATCCGAATCCTACATCAACACACGAAAATTAGGAAACCCTAGCATCAGGAGGAAGTAGATCACAGATGCCGCGCGTAGGTAGAAGAAGGAAGTAGATCTAACCTTGCAGGTGTCGTGCCGTCCTGCGACTTGGCGCCGTCGTTGAGCTCCCGCCTGCCCGCCTCGAGCTCCCGCCTGCCCGCCTCGAGCTCACGCCGCCACGGGGAATGAAAGGGGAGGGACGGGAAAATAGCGAGTGGACTGAGCAGATGGGAGGAGACGACGCTTGTTAAGCAATACACGGCAGGGGCAGAATGGTCTTTTGCCTTTGGTCTTCGAGCGTCAACGGTCCGTTCCCAAGCTGGCTGGCTGATTTGGCATGCCACGTCAGCAAAAATGGCAAAATATTAGGCGAGTTACTATTTTCTAGGACATTTTTGTAGTTGCCACCACAAAGTTGGCAATCAGAGAGGCGGCCTCCGTAAGAGTGGCAAATAATTAGATGTCCCTATCTAGTGCCCAAATCCCACACAACATATGATATCTTTTGAATTACTAACAGAGCATGCATAACAACAAAATGATGTACTAGAGCATGGATTTGGAAATTACCGAATGGGGGACGTTGTCGTCTTCTCCTTCGATCCCATCACGGCCGCCGATGACCTGTGGAACGGCGGACGTGGCTCCACGGGCAACGCGGTTAGGAATCAATGGCGCACGGCCTCCGCCGCTCATTCCCGGTACCCCAACATGGGGACCAGATCCAGTTCCCGCAGACCTACTGTGGCGACTGGCTGGGCGACCTGCACCGCCGGATGTGCCCCCACCTTCGGCAGGCCAAGGAGGCTGGATTGCACTGTGACCCGATCTGGCGCTTGGGCCAAAAGGGGGTAATGCTTGCTCGCTGCGCCCTTCTTCTGACTGCTGATAGCCCGAGTAGGATTCAAGGTAGGGGAAGGCGTCCACCTGGGAGTTGAGATCTAGGTTCTCCATGTGCGCCTGGGGAGTAGAGAGGCTGGGAGCCGCCAGCGCGTCGGGGAAGAAGCCGTAGTCGTCGGCGTCGCTGGCGGCGGCGGCGGAAGCAGAGAAGGTGCGAGCCATGGAAGAAGAAGAGGATTGAGAAAAGTAGTCGCGGTAGCCGTGTCCATGCCCGGCCATGGTGGATCTCGTCTGGAGGAGGAGGGCTGGCGGCGGGGGACGTGGAGAGGAGCAGGGAAGGCGGCGGCGACGCAGGGAGCGTCTGCGAGCGAGATGCGAGCGAGGGGGAGCGAGCGCGAATCACGAGCGAATGCGGGCAGAGGGAGAGAAAGCGGGCGGGTGTGGAAATTAACGAGGGGTATCATGTAAGCTATACACTTACCACTAAACTTCAGTGACCTCTTTAGAGGGATGTTGGTATTTTAGTCACTAAAAGTGACTAAACTTTAGTCACTAAATTTTAGAGGAGTGAACCAAACAGCCCCGAACAACTTTAGAGAAAAGGATAAAAACATCCATAATATCATACAAGTGTATTATAAAAGTATATTTTAAGATGTTGGTATTTTTTTTATAAAATAAAATTGAGCAAATTTAAATAATTAATTTACGATAATTTTAAAAATTAATTCAATTTGGGACGGACGTTGTAATCAAGCAGCAGCATGTACTGACAAGCGTGACGACAGGAGCAGTCCTGGACAAATATCGCTTCCCGGAGAAACCTGACGCAGTGACGCTAGTGCCCCGTGCACTGATCACTGATGTATTACGGATCTAGGTCAGTTTCAAATGGGATTTTATAGAGTTTTATGGATATTAAATATGTTGACATGGTATTGTTTTGATGAAGAGAGAGAAGATAAAAGTTTCATAGGAGTAGAGAGAGTTTCATGGGGATAAAACTCTTCTGCACTGTTTTCAAAATATGGGTGTGTTGAAAACTAGGAGATAAAAACTCCACTGAGACTGGCCTTAAGCTAATGATAATCCTTGGTAATGACAAACGGATTAGTGCCCAGGACAAAAGCGAAACATCCCCGAATGGGACAGCATCCCGTGAGCCGTGGCCGACTAGCCCAAAATTATTCCAGATCCCTTTGACGACGGGTTGTCCACGGCGGCGCCGCCGTTGCTGGCCCCGTCGTCGCTGGCGACTTCACCACGGGCACGGCGCCTCCCCGGAACGACCTTCCACGTGGTGGGCCCGCCCCCCGCGTTCTATTTCACCTGTCTCTGTCTGTCCGTTGGCCGCGCATCGAACCCCCACCTGCCAGTGTCACCGCGAACACGGGGGGTGGGCCCACCGGGAGCCCCCACGACCCTGTGCTGTGCGCGCCCGGGGTCAAACTCCCCGCGGCGTTGTCGCGCCCGTCGTCGCCGCGTGCTGTGCTGTGCTTTGCTCTGCTGCTGCTTCACCCCCACCTCTCCCCCCCAAACTCCCCGCACCGCACCTCCCCCAGCTCCTCCTCCTCCTCGAATGGCTACACGCTTCCGCGGCTAGGGTTTGCCTCCTCCTGACCTCCTCCTCCTCGCCGTCCGTCCACATGGCGCCACCACACGTCCTCATGCGGCTCCTCCTCCTCTCCGCCGCGGCGTCGGCCGCGGCGGCGGCGGGGGACGGCTGCTCCACCGGCTGCGACCTCGCGCTCGGCTCCTACCTCATCTCCCGGAACCAGAACCTCACCTACATCGCCAGCCTCTTCGACATCCCGAACTACAAGACGCTCGGCCTCTACAACACCAAGTACCCCAACCTGGACTACATCCAGGCCGGCGACAGACTCAACGTCTCCTTCACCTGCGGCTGCAACACGTTCCCCAACTCGGCCGCCACCTACCTGGCCGGCTCCCTCCCCTACAAAGTCTCCACCGGCGATACCTACACCACCATCGCCGGCCATTTCAACAACCTCACCACATCCGACTGGCTCGCCCGAACCAACACGTACCCCGAGAACAACATCCCCGACACCGGCACCGTGAACGTCACCGTCAACTGCTCCTGCGGGGACACCAACATCTCGCCGTACTACGGGCTGTTCCTCACCTACCCGCTCACCGGCCTGACCCTCGCCGCAGTCGCCGCCAACTACAGTTTCAACTCGTCGTCGCAGCTGGAGCTGCTCCGCAAGTATAACCCCGGCATGGACACCGCTACAAGCGGGCTCGTTTTCATCCCCGTAAAAGGTGAGAATTTCTAGCTCCTGCTGTTGTGTCATGTCAATTGCGGGGGATTCAGTTCAATTTTAGCTTAGCTTAGCCAGAAATGTAGGAGTTCGGGGGGTTATTACTGCAGGGAATTGTGGGTGTTCTGTAACCAACTGAACTGAATGGTAATCTAGGCTGCTAGCTTCGATTTGAGGTGTTTTCTTCATATTTGTATTAGCTAATTATTCTTATATACAGTTGCATGGATTGTGTTTGTCTGTTTGCAATTAGATGAAGTACCGACTGAATTCTTTATGGCACTGTGGTTGACATAGTCCTAAATTGTTTGATGTTTGATGCATGCTACCGATTCCATTTGTTGGTTCATGGCCTCTCTTCATGCATATGTAAGAAGTCAAAGTTTCCAAGTCTTAGTAGAAAAATTCCCTTGGAATCCTCAATGCATCTGCACATGTCTGATAGTATGCAGTTGCAGGGCTGGCTTCATTCTGTGAACTGTAGTTATTTTGTTGCATTTTAACCTTGAAAATGCTGTTAGCATTAACGCGAACTCTGTTGGATTGATCTTTTCTTGCTAAAATGGTTTGCTCTGCCTTTTTTCTTCTTCCTTTTGCTCCTCCAGATCCCAATGGAAGTTACCGTCCTTTAAAATCATCAGGGTAAGTTTTGCTGCCAGCTGTATTGCATCGTACAATATTCACTTGAATATTATCAACTCTTCTGCACTCATGCTGATAAGCATCCTCATCTTGTGCAGTACAGGCAGCTTCTGTTCTTTTGCAAGCTAATTGTGCTTCCGCATTAAGGTTTTTGCAAGAAAAACTGGATGCCAGCTATTCTTTTGAGAAAAAAGGGTGAATCTTTTACACATTGTCAATCTCATCATCGATTCTGGCCAGGAAATGGAGGTTCTGTAGCAGCTATAGTAGGAGGAGTATTTGGTGGTGTTGCTGTTCTGGTCCTGGTTGTCGTGTTATCTATCATGTTCTATAGGCGAAGAAAGGCAAACAGGGCTGCCCTACTTCCATCTTCTGAAGACTCTACCCAACTTGGTAATGACATTGTATGCTTGTCTTTCTATGTATATTATCCCACGACAGAAAATTATTTTTTAACATCTTCTGTACAAAAAATGAACATTCGTAATTCTGATTCCACTGTTGCATGTTCATTTTTTTCCTTTGTTCATATCAGGAATGTACAAGCATAAATATTGGTTTCGGTGTTTTGAGGTTCTGATGCTTTCGATTTGTAGAGGATTACCCTGTGAAGCTATTATTTATCTGTCTGGAAACCTGAAAATCTTGTTTAGTAAAAGTTTGTGTCCTATGTGTTTTTTTATGCGCTAAAAGGTCTCTGTTAGGTTTCAAGCACCCATAAGTGTACTTCTTAGCACACAGAAGAGTTAACACCCTTGAATACCGTGCCCTCTTCCCATTATTTCCATAAGCGTACAATGGGAGTGGAGCTTCCACAGCTTTCTGAACTACTACTATTTATTTTTCTCCAGCTACTACATCCAT